>NC_062208.1:2158690-2166190 GCF_912470025.1 Vespa velutina
AGAGGTTACGAAGCACGAATGGCATTGAGGGGGTTAGGAGGGGTGTATACGAGGAGGACGAGGGCAGTAGTAGTCGTTGAAGGGACGGCCGGTCCAGGGACGGAGGGAGGGAGGGAGGGAATGTTTGAAACGGTCGTAAAACTCGTACTCCGACTGTCGTAATTACGAACGCAGGACGAAAGCATTGACGAGCGTTCAACGTTGAATTCCCATTCGCTTGGACCCATCCACCTGTATATTCCTGTTTGCCACTGCGAATTTCCGTGTCTTTTTTGTTACCCACTCGCTCCCCCTCCCCTCCCCACCTCCTCTATCTCCTCCTCCCCCCGCCAATACCCTCCTCTCCTTTCTCTCTCCTCTGCATGTTTTTTTTTCTGTTTCTCTCTCTCTCTCTCTCTCTCTCTCTCTCTCTCTCTCTCTTTTTTTGTTTGTATTTTTATTTTTTTTTTTTTTTTTTTTTTTGGTTTCTTTTTTACTTTTTTTTATTTCTTTTATTTATTCTCCTTTTTGGCTCTCCAGTTGTATTCGAAATGCGACACCCGGTAGGAACGTGACGTAGCACTGATATCGACCTATGCTCTCTTTCTCTTTCTCTCTCTCTCTCTCTCTTTCTGTCTCTATCTCTGTTTTTCTCTCCCCATCCCCCTCTCTCTCTCTCTCTATCTTTTCATCGCCTTTAGGCATCTACTACTACCACTACTATTACTACTACTACTACTACTACTACTACTAGTACTATTACTACTACTACTACTACTACTGCTGCTGCTGCTGCTGCAGTATCTTCTCTCTCTTTCTCTCTTTCACTTTCTCTCTATCTTTGTCTCTCTCTCTCTCTCTTTCTCTTTATTTCCCTCCGTCATTCACGCTGCAGGTTCCCGCAAATGCAATAAAAGGCGTCGAGTGTTTACCCCTCTGCTAAGTGGTGCTCGGTATCATATTGTTGTATGGAGTGGATTCTCGTCTTTGAGACCATGGTTTCATAGAAGTGCGAATCTATGTGTGTGCTAGCAGGATAGCTGCCAAATCAGGTTCCATTGTGCATTCTTCGAGCGTCGGCTCGCGTCGCATGGAATGAAAGGGTACTTGCAGCCGCATCTCCCAACTCAACTCCCCTTCTTGATACCCCTCCCCCCTATTCTCCCTCCCACCATTCAATACCACATCTGCCATCCCTCTCTCAACCCCGCTACTCATCTTCCTCCTCCTCCTCCTCCTCCTCCTCCTCCTCCTCTTCACACCTTTCTTTTTCTCTCTCTTTCTCTCTCTCTCTCTCTCTATACTCTTCTTTTGGGTCATTAGATTTGTCTCTCTCTTTTTTTTTTTTTTTTTTATTCTATAAGAAGAAAACGATTTATGGTTGTTAATGGATGCTTTATTAATCAGTCGTTGAGTAATGATTGAATTGAGGGTGAAACTGTTCGCCTTACAATTAGTTCGTTTGTTCGTTTTTTTTCTTTTTCTTCGTCTTCTTCTTTTTTGTTCTTTCCTTTTTTTATTTCTTCTTTTTTTTTTTTTTTTTTTTTTTTTTTTTTTTTAATTATTATTGTTTCTTTCTTTCTATTATTTTGTTTCTTTTTTCTTCTTTTTTTTTTTTTTTTTTTTTTTTGACATCGATGACAAGATTTAGATTTGTATTTGATTACTTACATTGTCTCTAAAGATATGTTTTAAATGTCGAAGGATTATTTTCTGAGGAATATTTAAAATATGATTTATTGCGTTGCAAGGGTTTTTAATTAATTGACTGTGATTACGACGAATGCATTCGAAATTTATTTTGAATGAAATGTAAACGTTGAAATGTTTAAATTACATTTTAAACATTAAATGGATTGAAGAAATTTTGATATTATTTCATGTTTAATCGATATCTAATTAAGTGACATTAGTAGTAGATTATTAACTATAAACATATCTCAAATAAATATATATATATATATATATATATGTATGTATATAAAAGCATATATATAGAGAGAGAGAGATCATTTAAAATAAAAAAATATTAGGTATGTAGAAATTTATTATTATTATTATTGTTGTTGTGATCTTTTATAAATATCCATAGAAATTCTAATTAGAAATATACTTAAATATATAATATAAATAAATGTTTTCTTTTTTTTTTTTTTTTTTTCTTTTTTTTTCATTAAAATAAAACAATTCAAGTTGATTAGCAATGTTAATCGATAAGATTTTAATTGTACCTTTTAACGAAGAATCTTACGAGAACGTTATCCGTCCGATCGTAAATCGTGGATAAGCAGCAAAAGGAGCGTTATCATCGTCGTAATCCTAGACGCATCGTCCACTCGAAAGGAATCTAAATCCGATCCGACACTGCTTTGTCCCAAGTTACCGTACCGGAGTTCGTCGGTGCCTAAATCAACAGAGTGGTCTCTTCCTACTCTGTCTATAACTCTATCCTTTCTGTCTTCGTCGTTCGTAGACATACATACATACATACAGACAAACAGACAGACAGACAGACAGACTGAAACAAACAGAGAGAGAGAGAGAGAGAGAAAGGATGAACTGAATGTCTGGACGTGCGATTTGTAATTCCAAGGGAACTCATCGTTTGAGAACTCTTCGAAGGACTTGCATAATTTGTAATTCCGAAGAATACGAAAGAATACGGGAAAAGAGTATCTACCAAAAAGAGAGAGAGAGAGAGAGAGAGAGAGAGAGAGAGAGAGAGAGAGAGAGAGGAGTATGATTTCAGTAGAAGCACGAACGAGTGAAAAAAAGGAAAAAGAAAAAATAAAAGAAGGAAAGAAAGTAAAGAGAGAAAAAATGTAGAGAAAGTAAGAATGGAGAGTTATAGAGAGATAGAGAGAGAGAGAGAGAGAGAGAGAGAGAGAGATAGAGTGAGAAAAGAGCAGAGACGAAAGAAGGTATAGTAGGTGCAAGAATTCATTCCACTAGGGGGAACCCCAGCCAATCCCATTCCTTCATTCTCTTTTTGAGAAGTACGGGGTTCGACGTAGCGTAAAATGTCGCGGGTCTTCGACGAGAGCAAAGAAATAGAAGAGGATAGATATAGGGAGATAATAAATAGCAGACATTCGGGAAAGAGCTTAATTTATCAAATTGTATTCGTATATGCGCGTATATATGTTTAAAGTAATGTATAATAATAATAATAATAATAATAATAATAATAATAATAATAATCTAATGTGTTAATACTTTTCGTTGGTGGACAATTTAAAAAAAGAAAATAAAAGTCCGCTGTTGCGCTGATTTTTCTTCTTTTCTTCTTCTTCTTCTTCTTTTTTTTTTTTTTCCTTCTTTCATGCCGAATTGAAAAAGTTTAAACAAAATATTATTATACTACTCTATGACTATGAGTAAGTTTTTGAACTTTTTCAAATTTCAGGTTTAAAATATATATATATATATATATATATATATATATATATATATATATATATATCGAAATGTGCGTAAAAAGTTAAACGAAAGTTGTGGAGATAATTTTTAATTCATCTAAATTCAAAGAATAGTTAAACTCTCAGAATTGAAATGTTGATAGGAAAGCAAAGAAATAAAAGAGAAAGAGAAGAACGATAGATATGAATCAAAAGAAAGAATTAAATCGTCAAATTGAAGGATACGTATGTATGTATAAATTAAAGATTTAAATTAAGATAAAAATTAAAAAAAAAAAAAAAGGAATTAATTATTATACGTGTATGAGTATAAATTAATATAATAATCACGTATATTAATAATTCAATATCACTTAATATAATAATTGATAATGATCGAATAATAGAAAGAGAGAAAGTATAAAGAAGTAAGACAGAAAGAAAAAGAGAGAGAAAGAGAAAAAGAGAGAGAGAGAGAGAGAGAGAGAGAGAAGGAGAGAGAAATGAGAGGCATGAACGATAAGAAAAAGTAAAAAAAAAGAGTAAAAAAAAAAAAAAAAAAGGAAAAATAAAAAAAATATAAAAGAAATTAAAAAGATAAGGATAAAGACGGGATGATAACAGGAGCCAATAGGAGAAAGCTTAAATCGTCGAAAGTTGAATACGTATATATATTTATATACACACACATATATATATATATATAAAATGATAGTTTAATAATCTTCGTGTTAAACCATAGTAGGAAGCATTGAAATGAATAAAGAAGAAGGTGATAGAATGAAAGAATGAAAGAATGAAAGAATGAAGGAATGAAGGAGTGAAGGAAAGGGAAGAGAGAGAGATATATATGTATATATATATATATAGGAAGAGAAGGAGAGATTATAGGCATGAAAGAGAAGCTGCTGCAGCAAAACAGAAACGAGAACTCGATCCAAGGGCTGGATACTCGCCAGACGCTGTTAGGCTAACTAGCTCGTCGTAGGATCCACGAAAGGGAACGCCAGTGAGGAGCCAACGTGCCGTTTACACCAGATAATCCGTCTGAAATTAGAGTCGGAAATTGGTTTCCGCGCGAATAACACGGAAGGAAAGGAGAATATCGTGCCCCTCGATATCTCTTTTCTTCTTTTTTCTTTCTCTCTCTCTTTCTCTCTCTCTTTCTCTCTCTCTCTCTCTCTCTCTCTCTTTCTCTATCTCTCTCTCTATCTCTCAGTCGTATAATAAAGGGAACGACGTGATATTCTGAGAATTCTCACGGAAGACAATGGGGTTGATATCGAATGCAGATTTTGCAGGAATGCGGTTTGGTCTTTCGAAAGATGCTGCGTCGTCTCTGTGTTCAGATATCTCCCACAGCTGTTGAAGATTTTCCACGTACATAAGAGAAAGTGAGAGAGAGAGAGAGAGAGAGAGTGAGGGGAAGGGTGTAGGGAAAGAGGGAGGGAGAGAGAGTATATTTGACATTTAACTAAATCGATATTTTGGCAGACTTTTATTTAACAGAAACGATGGATTATTTTTCGTTTTATTTTGTTTTATTTTATTTTATTTTTGTTTTTGTTTCTTCTTTTTTTTTTTTTTTTGTTTTTTGTTTTTTGTTTTTTTTTCTCTTTTCAATACGACAATAGAAAAATTCCATTTATCCGATGAAATTGTATTATGAACGAATTGTAGAACTTATCCGGATGATATATTGATAGATCTTTTTTTTTTTTTTTTTTTTTTTTTTTTTTATTTGGCAAAAAGATTGACTTGTTTTCGTTTTATTTCTTTTTCTTCTTCTTTTTGTACTTTTTTTTTTTATTTTGTTTTCTTGTTTCTTTGCTTTTTTGCTTTTTTTTTTTTTTTTTTTTTTTTTAAACATGATATTAGAAAAATTCATTTAATTGATTTTTGCCGACTTTCGAAAGTTTTAATATATAAAATAATATATTGATTTAATAATAATCAAATATTTAAATTATAATATGAATAAAATTGAAATTTAATGTCATAATAATTGCACTTATTTTCTAATCTTTAAAATTAATTTGAAGTTCTAATAATCATTTAATAATCATAATATATATTGTAAAATCTATCGAGTGTCATTAAAGTAAATAAAAAAGAAAAAAGAGAAAAATATTAAAATATTTCAAATATTTCTAAATCTGTTCGGTCAAATGATTTCGCTTAACAATAAAGATTTAATTGGAGAAATTTGTTATTTAATATAAATATAATATTTTATATACTTATAAATCGTATAGATCAATAAATAGATAGAGAAAAATTTATTAATAAAAAGTTATTTAAAATTAATATATTATTTAATGATCAATCGTATATTACTTTTTTTTATAATGATTAATTATATCATAAATGTATAATAGTTATTTGAATATATTTAGAGAGAGAGAGAGAGAGAGAGAGAGAGAGAGAGAGAAAGATATAGAGACATTTTGTTTCTCTTTGTAATAGTCGCGAGGCCTCCCTTTTCATTTTGGTATCATGGAAATTAGTTTAAGAAAATTAGTGTCACACCCTTTGTGATATATAATAGGTATCGTTCGATTTGAACGTTTGAAAATCGAATCGAGTAGTTGGTTGCACAATGCAATTAATAATACGACGAACGAGCTATAGGAAGCTTAATTCGTTTGTTCGTTCTGCGAACGTGATTTTGTTGTAATTTAGGAACGTAAAGTAAGATTCTATGGCCCGAAGGCCCATATAATCCCATACTACGAATTAGATTACTACGTTATTACGACAATCCAGTCAAAATTATCTCTATTCTCTTCTCTTTTCTTCTATTCTATAGATATACGTACATACATACATACATGCATACATATATATATCTATTGAAAATTATTAACGAAGCCTCTCTATTCGTATTCGCGAGTACACGTGCGCGTCTACGTGTGTACGTGTGCGTGTTAATGATTTTTCCGAAATTTATTTAGCAATTAATTTAACGTGTCCCTTTTTACAGTAAATATTAAAAGGAAGTCGATTGTTTGTACTCTCAATGAGTATACCAACGTTATTCTTCTCAACATAAATATAACATTCCGATTATTATTTCAATGTTTTTCCAATTGTTCGTAGATATGTACGTGCGTACGCGACTAAAGGTAACGGGTGGATTATATATATATATATATATATATATATCGATGATAAAAAATTCATAATTAATAATTTAAACAGACGGAGTGCAAAAGGGTGAGGGCACGTAAAATGGGACAGCTATGTTTAATGGTATGTATGTATGTATGTATGTATGTACGTGTGTGCATACATAACTAACGCATTTTGGCGGACGACAACTTTCATTATGACTTTTACCTACGATTAAGGTATAATTAAGCGGAGAGAGAGAGAGAGAGAGAGAGAGAGAAAGAGAGAGAGAGTATTATTCAAAATACTATATAATAATTACTGGATTAAATGTATATTTCAAATGCGTATTCTCGATAGAAATGAGAAACGAGTATCAAACGTAAAATAATACATCGCGGTTTTAATCGGGTTTGTGTATTTAAAAATTTGAACGGAGAAAAATAAAAAAAAAAATGAACAAAAAAAAAGAACAGAAAAAAAGAATCGAACTCTCCATCATCCCCCTTTTCGAAGTACAACCAGCAGTCCACTTCATCCCCCGGAGGAACAGCCTTTCTAACCCCCCCCCCCCCTTCGAACCCTCGGATCCCCATTTGTACTGAAAATTCCCTCGACGATTGAACGTACTGGTTTCTATTTTTTCCCTTTTTTTTTTCCCCTCCTATACATTCTTTTTTCTCTTTCTTTTTCGGTGTATTAAAAATGTTCGATATGTCGAAACGAAAAATTCCATGATGGTTTGCACTGAAATAATAACAAATGGTTGAGACCGTAGTAATTGGGGAGGGAGGAAGAGAGGGAGGAAAGTGAAGGTGGTTTGGATGGGATCATAGAGTGGAGGGACAGAGGGATGGTAAAGGAGGGGAGGAATTGGTTCGGTTAAAATTCGTTGGAATTTGTGGTTTTCCTCGTAGAAACGTTTTGTCGACTTTCGTAAAATATTCAAGGTGGCCGCACCCCTCGAGGCGGCGACGACGACGACGACGACGACGACGACGACGACGACGAC
>NC_062208.1:2173690-2191190 GCF_912470025.1 Vespa velutina
TCCCCGTATCGAAGACGATCGAGAGAGAAAGTGAGAACGAATCGACGATTGAGAGCTACGATTGAGGACTACGATGAGGAAGGAAGGAAGGAAAGAAGGAAGGAAGGAAGGAAGGGAGGAAGGAGAGAAGGAAAAGTAGCTACGGAGCGAGAGAGAAGCTATCTACAGAGAGAGAAAGAGAGAGGGAAAGAGGGAGAGAGGGGAAGGGGGAAGTTGACTAGAAAGGAAGAAAAGGAATCAGGGGGGGGGAGGGAGAGTGATCCTGGTGTGCGTTGACGTTCTTTTCTTGAAAAAAAAAAAGAAAAAAAGAAAAGAGAGAGAGAGAGAGAGAGAAAAGAAAGAAGGAGAAGAAAAGGGGAAGGGGGAGGAGGAAGTTGATGAGGAGGAGAAGGAGGTGGAGGAGGAGGAGAAGGAAGTTAGGAAAAGAAAAAACGAGGAAATCGGAGGAAATGGGACGACGAGATCGGTAGTAGCGAGTATCCTTGTAGAACGAGTCGACAATGGTTCGTGAAGAGGAATGGTGAGAGTAAAGGGGGTTAGAGAGGGGATAGAGTGTTGTAGAACGGTCGAAGGTGGGGAGGGGGAGAAGAGAAAGGTGGTGACGGTGATGATGTTGATGGTGAAAGCTACCGGTGACGGTGGTAGTGAAAGGTGGTGGTGGTGGTGGTGGTGGTGGTGGTGGTGGTGATGTTGAAAGGTGGTGGTGATGGTGGTGATTCGTTTCTCGAGTTGGGACGGATGGTGGAAGAAAATTGAGAAACTACCTTCGTTCGTTCGTTCGTTCGATGCTAAAAAGGAACGATGCTTACGGACACAAAGAAATTCCAAGGAATCAAGAGAGAGAGAGAGAGAGAGAGAGAGAGAGAGAGAGAGAGAGAGAAAGAGAGACGAAGAAAATCCTACCTTCCCTAACGCGAAACGTTTTATATGACTCATTTAACGTTTCTTTCTTTCCCGTTTCCGGTCTCCCCGGTCTTGCATCGCTATATAGAACCTTCGTTTTCTTTTTTTTTTTTTCTTTCTTCTTTCTTTTTTATTATTTCCCTTTTTATTTTTCTTTCGTTTCCTTTCTTTTCTTCTCTCTCTCTCTCTCTCTCTCTCTTTTTTTTTTCTTTCTTTCTTTTCTTTTTTTGCGAGATAGGTACGTACTACATAGAATAGGTACACACAGCTCGTTTCGAAACGTTCGAACGAATGAGTAGTACGAAAGACGATAAGTTAGTTGGCAAAGAGGGAAGAAGGTGTGGTATGGTATGGTGACGACAGAGGGGGAACTGAGGGAAAGAGAGAGAGAGAGAAAGAGAGAGGGAATGAGAGAATCTAGTCTATGGTAGTCAGAGGCTAAAGGAATTCCAATTGTCACATTTATTGAAAAGAATTTTTATCGTCAATTACCTACCTTAGAAAGGAAATAAAGACGAGGAGTGAAAGGGGGGAGGGGGAGGAGTTATAAGCGTGGAAAGATGTTATAGGTGTGAGTGTGGGAGGAAATGGAAAAGATAGAAAGGGACGAAGTAACTAAATAAATCGAGCACGTGTGTATGTATGTATGTATGTATGTATGTATGTATGTATGTATGTATGAGAGAGAAAGAGAGAAAAAGAGGGAAAAGAAAGAGAGAGAGAGAGAGAAAGAGAGAGTGAAAGTGAATGAGAATGAGAAACGTGACTTTGTTTCGTAACAATCTCCACTAGTTTCCTTCGACCCTACGTAATTGCACTTAACCCTTGAACAGGAAAATTATTTTATCGCATTATTGCGTATAGGTATATGAGCAATCAAAAGAAAAGGAAAAAAGAAAAAGAAAAAAAAACAATGGGTTGAGCGTGATATATTCCCGTTACACCGCGCCGCACCCCTACACAATCCTTAATCGCCCTGAATAAGCAGCACCATTGTAATTTTTTGTTTCTACGAATACGCTCGTATGTATGTATGTACGTACGTATGTATGGACGAGCGATTATAATACGTACATGTTTCTTTTCATTTTTTTCTTTCTTTCTTTCTTTCTTTCTTTCTTTTTATTTATTTTATTTTTATTTTGTTTTGTTTTTGTTTTTGTTTTTCTTCTTTCATTTATTTTCTTTCTTTGATATATAATCTCGAATCGTTTCTCGAGATATTAATGAATAATATTCGAAATATCGTTTACATATGTAACTCGTTATTGATATAGGGTTTTTTATTTTTTTTTTTTATTTTTTTTTATTTTTTTTTTTTTTGTTTAAAATGTGTTTTATTTATCGTACATTAAACATGTAAATGCACATGCATAAACATGCACACACGTATATACGTACATGTGTGTTATAATAACAATATATATATATATATATTTTTTTTTTTATATATATACATATGCATATAATACTTGTCACGACATTCAGCAATCACCTTTCTTTTCTGTTTTATTATATTCTCAACTATAACGTGTCATTTCATTCTCACGCGAGTTCTCTGATCGATAAAAATCATCGAAGATAATTTATTAAATTTTGTCGATCGAAATGGAAATAATAATTATTTCGAAATATAATTATTTAATTGATTTATCTCGTTAGATAGAATATATGAAATTTTTCTAATTGCAAATTCTTTAGATATAGATTAAGAGCTCGAGTAATAGAATTCCATCTTGTATAATTCATAGTGACATAGAACAGATATAGATAAATATTTTGTAAATTATTGTAAATAATATTAATTTGAATTATTATATGTATACAGGAAAAATTCATTGACCGTATATATATATATATATATTTTTTTTTTTTTTATAGATTATACAAATTTTCAAGTATATTAGACACGCGTATAAATTTTGTTCAATCGATTGCTCAATTGATTGATTACATATATGAAATAATTCTTTTTATTAAGTACACACTTTTGTCAAAGGATTGAATTCGAGGCTAATCAAGTGTTTCAGTATTATTTGTAAATACAATACACATACCCACACACATGTATATATATATATATATATATATATATATACATATAATATAGACATAATAATTTCGTGTAAAACATTGAATTACTTGAAGTTGTATAAAAGCGTATTACTTGTTTCTTTAAACGAGAAAGAAAGAAAAAAAGAAAAGAAGGAAGGAAGCAAGGAAGAAAGAAAGGGAGAAAGAAAGATAAAGTCGAGCGAGAGAAAAAGATAGAGATATAAAGAGAGAGAAAGAGAGAGAGAGAGAGGGAGAGAGAGAGGGAGAATATAACTAGACTCGGATAAACTCGTGAGAACTAAAAGCAGTGTCTATTAAAATTCTTTTGCCCGAGAACGAGCGCAAGTTCTCTTTTTAATTAATTTAATTTACTTAGACTATGGTGCACCGGAGCACCGCACCGTACAGCACCGCATCCCACCTCACCTCACCTCACCTCACCTCACCTCACCTCATCTCATCTCATCTCATCGCACCGCAACGCACCGCACCTCAGCCGACCTCAGTGCCAAACGTGTACGTCTCGGTTGTCGTCGTAGTCGTCATTCTTTCGTGCGAAAAGTACCGCAAACCAAACGACTTTCATGTAGGGAGAAAATGCTTAGCCACATGGTTCGCGTTGGAATTCAAGAATCCCTCTAATTAGCACCTCTCCTCGTTGTTAAGTCCTCTTTGCTCATATAAGTTTTCTCTTATTCAACTACGGGAAGCAAATATTTCTCTTTAGAGAAAGAAATAGACAGAGAGAGAGAGAGAGAGAGAGAGAGAGAGGTGTGGGGTTGGGTGGGTGTAGGGGATGTGTAAGGGAACAAAATGCAAAAAAAAAAAAAGAAAAGAAGAAGAACGAGAAAAAAAGGAAGAAAAAGAAAAAAGAAAAAAGAAAGAAAATCGCTTCGCAAAATTCAACGATAGACTTTCTATATACGTTTGCTTTTGTCGTAAAACGATTTTTCTTTTTTACTCTCTTTTTTTTTTCTTTTTTTTTTTTGCCTTTTTATTCTTTTCCTCTTTTCTTTCTTTTTATCTTTCTTTTTTCCTCGAGAATACAAAGGAGCGACATACGAATGTTCTTCAAAATTATTAAACTTCGAGAAGGATAGAATAGTGATGGAATAAGATGGAATGATTGATTCAATTCGATTCGATGAGAACGTGAAAGATCGTAGATCATTGAACTCAGTTAGTCAGATCGAATATCCCGTTAATATTTTTCTTATTTAAATTTGAATCATCATTGGTTCGCGTTTATGATTTAATTAAGATAGGAACGAAATTGGAATAAAGTATAATGGATGATGATCGGAAGATTCTTAAGAGAATATGAATCTTTTGATCTTTCGATTTCGATTTTGAAAAGAAAAGAAAAGAAAAAGAAGATGAAAATAAAAAGGAATATGAAGAAGAAGAATCGATCGTAAATCGAGTTTCGATAGATGAAGTCGAACGTGTATCGATCATAGAAAAAAAAAGAAAAAAAAAAAAAAAAACATTTCTAACCATCGTAAATATAAATAATGATATAACATAATGTTTATTTATTGTCTCGATTAAAAGAAGGTAAAATAAAAAGAACGAACGAACGAACGAACGAACGAACAAACAAAAATGAAAGAAATAGAAAAATGAAGAAAAAAATTATATTGCATCGATTTGTATAAAATTACACACGTAGATAAATATTTCGAATGCATTTGAATATGTATTATTAATATGATAACGTTGTATGTAATATTTTATATATATATACTCCATATAATCAAATTGTATCCATATGTATATACGTACGTCATACGAATTATTAATATCACTCTGACCTCATGAGTACAAATCGAATTTTAAAGTGGATTTGTTTTACAAAATGAAAGGATAATGAATCACTCGCTACTGATATAGACTTCATAATGTTATGATATTTTATTTTATTTGTTTTCAGTTGGTGCCATGTATGTCTGTACTCTCTATGCCATTCTATTCTTGAAGCTTTGGTCGTACATACAAGTGAACATGTGGTGTCGCATTAGCCGTAGAAAAACATCAAGCCAAGGTAGAATGCGCCGACAATCCTTGTCTTATAATAATCTTCAATGTGAGTAAATATCTTTTATATATACATATGTACATAAACGTACACATACATACATAATTTACATAAGTTTTTATTCTTCGAGATATAAATTTCTTATTTTTTTTTTCTTTTTTTTTTTTTTTTTTTTTTTTTTTTTTTTTTTTTTTTTTTTTTTTTTTGATATAATTATCCACGAAAAATAAGAGGGATTAAATCTTAGAATCAATCGACGATCATCAAGGATATAATCCTTTCGAAAGAAATAAAAAAGGAATAAATTTATTTGCCTTACAATTGATAAAATACTTTCATATAAGTATATTTAATATAATAATATTTGAATACTAATTGATTAATAATAGTTAAATATACATATGTATAAGAATATCCTTTATAATATAATCGTATATATATTTCTTTGTTAATTTTTTTTTTCTTTCTTTTTTTTTTTTTTCTAACAAATTCATAATTTCTTTCTTCACGAAAATGAAATTTTATAAACCAATCGAGTGACATTCTTTTTAAAGGAAATCATTTCCATGCGAAAGAAAAGAAAAGAAAAGAAAAGAAAAAATATATACATTAATTTGATTTAACAAATAATTATTGTGCATACATAATTATCATTCATATAAAATAAATTTTTCCTTCGAACGATATTGACAATACCCGTGGATATTAAATTTTAGAATTCAATCAACATGTTACAATAAAAATCCGTACGTAACATTATTATTATTATTATTATTATTCATGACTATATATATATATATATTAACGATATCGTAATATTATTAACTCGTCGTTCTTTATGAAAATTTTATTATAGAAATTCAATCGACATTTTATAAAGAAACAAAAGCCGCATTCAAGAAAATGTCTATTAATTTACTTACAACTTATACATACATACATACATATATATATATATATATATATATATATATATATATATATATATATATATATATCATGACATAAGCGAGAAAAGCCAATATATCGTATGACAAATAGAGATAGAATATGCAGGTGCGCAACGTATTTACGTATCCCCTTATTCTTCCGGTCCATAATTCGGTTCCTCTATAGATACGTGTTCATTCTATATATTCTGTGAATGAATGAACAGAAGAGAGATCGAGAGAGAGAGAGAGAGAGAGAGAGAGAGAAAGGTATGTAGATGGACATACAGAAGGATAGATAGATATTTGCTCATTTCTGAAGGTGCAAACGTATGTTATAGGAATCCTCTACGTATAAGGATATCCATGTATATGTCCTCTGTGCCTTTATATGTATACACATATGTACACTCGTTTCTACATATACGTATACGTAGAAACGAGGGTGTATATTTGTGGGTGTGTGTGTGTCGACGAATCATGTTCATTTTACGCAATTCGAAGAGGCATAGCAAGCCTGCTGCTTCTGTTGCTACTGTTGCTGAAGTTGCTGTTGCCGTTACTAGTGTTGCTGCTACTGTTGCTGCTGCTGCTGCTGCTGCTAGTATTAGTGCAGTTGTTGCTGTTTCTGCTGCTGCTGCTGCTGCTGCTCTTGTTGCTACTATTGCTACTGCTATTGCTGTTGGTCACGACGATAGGGTGGGAGAATAATTTCCACCCAATTTAAACTACCCGATCAGGCTACCCTCTGTTTCCGGTGTTGGATGTAGGCGAAACTGAACGAGCTAGAGAAAGAGAAGGAGGTGATGCTGAGCGGGCGGAACGAGGAATGGAGGAGGAAGGAATGGGTTGGTTAGGTGAGGTGAAGGGATAGGAAGGAGGGAATGATGAGGAGGTGGCAGGAGGCTGTTAGAGAATTGCAGGGGAATGGGGGTTGATAGAAGGTGGTGGAGGTTTAGGGACGACGAAGCCAAAGCTGCGGGGTTAGTAGTATATATCGATTATTCAGACCTGCCCGACCAAGTCAAATTATACGAACGGCCTTTTCCTCTCTTTCTCTCTCTCTCTTTCTATCTTCCCATTCCCTCCCCCCCCAATCTGTCCAATAAACTCACTCTCGGCACACGGAATATCAACCCTCCCCCTTTATCCACCCCTCCTCCTCCTCCTCCTCTTGTCAATCTACTACAAGCCGTATTTTTCCTCTTCCATCTGTCTCTTTTTTTTACCCGCCTTCCTTTACCTCCTCCTATCTTTATTTCTCTTTCCATTTCTTTCTATATTTTTTTTCCTTTATTTTTTTTTTTTGTCTTTTTTTGTTTTTTTTTCTTTTTATATCTTTCTTTCTTCCCCTATCGTTCTTTTCATAGTGCTTAAAACCGTCCTATCCCACAATAGTCGTTTCCCACTTTTAATCGTGATTGCACAAACGATCGATACACCCCTGGCCCCTACCACCTCCCCCCTCCCTACTCACTGTCCGTTCATCCTCCTCGTCCTCCTCCTCCTCCTCCTCTTGTTTCCACACCTCCTCCTCCTCCTCCTCCTCCACCTTCCTCTTTCCTCGTTGCCACTGAACGTAGCGCCAAACTTGATGGATAGGCACGATTGTACAGGTACGGGTTCCCGTTGTTGCTCGCAAATTTGATCCGAGTCCATCTGGCCCGATCCTCGGTATCGTTCGTATCTCTCTATCGTTTCCATCTCTTCTCCACTTCCACTAGCGATATCCTCCTTCCAATATATGCGTCGATGGTATGCTTCTATTTCTCTCTCTCTCTCTCTCTCTACATATATATATATCTCTCTCTATATATCTCTCTATCTCTTTCGTTCTTTCTATCTATCTATCTAACTCTGTCTGGATTGAGAGAGAGAAAGAGAGAGAGAGAGAGAGAGAGAGAGTGTATGTGTGTGTGTGTGTGTGCGTGTATGTACGTGTTGATGTGTACGCGTGTGTATAACACCAGCAGCTTGAAATTTTGCTCGACCGTGGGCTTCATTAATCATCGTTGGAATAATGTAAAAGGAAGGCTTCAATGTGCGAGGGCCTATGAGAAGTAAGCTAACACGTTCGATAGGGGCAAGAGAGGAGGTATGCTGTGGTATAGTGAGGAGAAATGGAGGAGGAGGAGGAGGAGGAGGATGATTCATTCCGGTAAGAGGTATAACGATGCAACAAAATTTCTTGAAAGATAAAAATTCATTAAATTTTCTTCTCTCTCTCTCTCTCTCTCTCTCTCTCTCTCTCTCTTCGTTTCTTTCGTTTATCTTTCTTTTTCGAAAAAAGAAAAAAAATAAAAGGAGAAACAAGTTTCCAATTCAACTCTTTTTTTCATCCCTCCCCCCGTTTTTTTCCCCTTCCAATAGCTTTTCCAATAAAAAAAAAAAAAATATATATATATATATATATATATATATATATAAAATATATATATATATTTCTGTCAAACGCGATTCTCGTTAAAGATTCTTACTTTTCGAAGATCGTTAATTTGAAACGACTTTAATCAGGTACTTACTCTACGAGTTAACTCGCAAAAGTAGTATTCTTATTTACGAGTATATATATCTTGGTAGTAAGAGAGAGAGAGAGAGAGAGAGAGAGAGAGACTCGTTAAAAACTTTGATTTCCTATTACTTCGTATCTCGGATCCTATTACATCTCAACATTTACAATTTACACGTTTACGATTCAACTATAATCTAACGATATAAGTCTTTTGAATTATAAGTAATTCGATCGATCCGATCGATTAATTAATCGTTAATTATATTTTGTCGAATTAGAATTTTATACGAGATTACGTGAATAATCGATTAGATAATACTTTACGTAACGTCTCTTTATTATAATAATCTGATATTAGGTGTTACATTAAGAATTTTAAATGAGAACGATCACGTAAAAAATATTTTTACCAATAAAATTTGTCTACGGTCATATATATTGATATGATATTAATAAATAAATAAATAAATAAATAAATAAATAAATAAATAAATAAATAAATGAATGAATGAATTAATTAATTAAATATCATAAAATTATATATTATACACAGTTAATTGTATAAATTTTTAACGATTCTGAAAATACAATTCTCACAGATATAACCAATTTTGATATCGATCGATCTTTCGATGGGTGGTCTTGGCTAAAGCTAACGAAATTTCCTAACTCCCTGCGTCCAATTCTACTCACGTGGTACTCATTCTAGGGAATCTTTCGATAGATAGACGAATGCCAGACACGGCCCAGAACTCCGCGACCCGTTCGCGGACTACGTTATTAGACAACCAAGAGTTTCCTCTAATTCTCCCTCTCTCTCTCTCTCTCTCTCTCTCTTTCTGCTTCGAAGTATGTAACGTAATTTTCATCTTCAATATCCCTCTCTCTCTTTCTGTCTCTGTCTCTGTCCCTCTCTCTCTCTCTCTCTCTCTCTCTCTCCAACATCGTAGCACGTCGTATTATTACCTTCCTACAATGCTAAAGTCGTACTCGTTTCTGAATCGCTATGCGTTTCTGAGCAAAAGAGAATTTCTATCTATTTCTATCTCTCTATCTCTCTCTATCTCTATCTATCTATCTATCTACCTATCTCTATTTCTCTCTCTATCTATCTATCTATCTCTCCCTCTCTCTATCTCACTTCGTTTCTCTCCCTTTCCTCTTTCTTTTCGAAAGGGAAGCTTTTATCTTCGTTACTCCCCTCTCTTTTCGACCTAACTTGTCTCCTTGCCTTTTGCCCCCTTTCTTGCAACCTCCCCCCCTCCCCACATCGGGTCCCCTTCTCTCTCCTTTCCTATTCCCTCATCCCTTATTCGAAGCTAGATCGATAAGTCGATCCTGACGGAAGGAAGGAACTTCGACGAGCAACTCTCTCTCTCTCTCTCTCTCTCTTTCTCTCTCTCTTTTTCTCTCGTACTCTCTCTCTCTCGTTCTCTCTCGCTCTCGCTTTTCTTCCTGTAGGGCTTTCAATAAGCAATCTTCTATAATGTCTCTGTTACCGCGGCTCGCGCTTCGCGAGTAAGTCTACCGACGTTCGGGATAGGCACGAACGTCGAAAGTTAGAAGAGGACTTAAAGGGTAGGTGGTTAAATGTTGGAAGGTGAAGAAAGGGAGGGATAGGTGAGTTAGATGAGCGCAGTGGTGGGGGGCGGAGGGGAAGGGATATCGATAGTGGATGATTGCGTAGAAGATCGGTGATCGTAATGGTGTTGGTGTTGGTGTTGGTGTTGACGTTGGTGCTGGTGTTGGTGTTGGTGCTGGTACTGGGTATTGATATTGCTATCGATGATGTTTGCTGATGGTGTTGGTTGTGATGATGGTGATGTTCGTAGAAAGAAAACGGTGTCGATAGAAACTATAAGGTAGCTAGGGGGTTGATTTGAAAGGAAGATGGAAAACGTGGGCAGCCATAAGCCAAACGTCACAGTCTTGAGATTCTTGCGTGTCGCTTGGCCATTCGATTCGAATGACTTTCTCTACCCAATCGTCTTTCGTTCATCTTCTCTCTCTCTCTCTCTCTCTCTCTCTCTCGCTTTTTCTCTTTTTCTTTCTCTCTCTCTCTTGCTCTCGTTTTCTCTTTTTCTCTCTTTTTTTCATTCTTTTCTTTTTCTATTTGTTCTCGATTTACCGTCGCTTGCTTTTTCCATTTCTTTTTCTTTTTTCCTTTTCTCTCTCTCTCTCTCTCTCTCTTTCTCTCTTTCTCTCTCTGTTTTTTTTCTTTTTGTTTCCTTTTTTTTTCTCTCTCTTTTTCCTCCTCACCTCCTCTCAGAAAGTTAATTTATTTTGAAATAATACAAATTACGCTAAGATTATTACGTTCCTAGATTCGTATAGTAAAGAATCGAAGTAAGTAAGGAAAGAAGGGGGGCGGGGAATCTAAAAATGAACATCGAAAATATTACTGGGTAATTTTTGAAAATCAATTACCTTATTTTTATCCTTAGATTTTTTTTTCGTCTGATAATGTTATCGTTGGATTTTAATTTTTCTACTTTCCTTTTTCTTTTTCTTTTTTTTCTTTTTGCTTTTCTTTCTTTCCGAATTGTAAAATTGTCGTAGTTTAATTAGGGAAACGTGTGTTATTTAATGTAACATTGATTTAAATTACTTTACGTTGACTTGTTTTAATTAATATAATCTTAATTAAGATTAATAGAAATATTATCGTATAATTGTGTGTTATATAAAAATAAAACTATAATAATATATAAATAATATAAAATAAAATACAAAAAAAATATATATATATATATATATATGTATACATATATACATATATTTTATGCTATATTTATTTATATTATTTATATCGTTTATATATTATTTATTATTTATTATTTATTATTTATTATTATTTATTTGTCGTTTTTTTTTTTTTTATTTTATTTGGAATTCATTCAAAAGATTGCTTCACTTTGTTAATAATTATCAAAGGTTACGTTTTGGTATGATACATTGCTTTTGTGTATTATACTATAGTTCGTGATCGAGAAGGCTCGTTAAATATTTCTATGACATTTTATAGTATACGATATTTTAGTGAGTATTATATGCTCAACGAAGACGGCCGCGTCAGAAGAAAGTCTTTGAATTTATGACTCTCGTTGACATTCGACCTTCCAACCCGTGAGTTTGCGAAAGTACCTACGTGTCTGAAATCTCCTTACGAGCTGGTATCATGGATCCACAGCTTTCAGTAGGGATCGTGAAATTCGTACCCTTGAAATTCGTAGCCTTGTTTGAAGGAAGGAAACGAGAGAAGATCGAGAAACGGACTTTACTTACTACGTGAAAGTTATTTCTAAGATTTATCGCGAGATATTCGAAAACGAAATATAAAATTTCGTCGTTTATATATATATATATATATTTTTTTTTTTTCTAAGAACTCAAGTATGACAAAGAATTTCATTCTTAAATTTTAGATCCTTCTGATCGTTCTTTATCGTTATATCATTTCGATTTCATTTGTCAATGCTCGACTCGATCAATGAATTTTGTAATTTCCTTTTTTTTTTTTCTTTTTCTTTTCTAAAATTTTCTATTGGATAGAGGCAACATAACCAATTGGAATTCTTGTTGCGCGTATGAGGAAAACAAAAAAAAAAAAAAAAAAAAAAAGAAAAAAAAAGCAAAGAAGAAATGGAAAAAAATGAAAAGAAACGAAAAGAAAATAATCTTTTCATCATTTTATGGTTAGTTATTTTCGTTATTTACTAATTGAAAGTAAATTGCAAAGATTAACCTCGAGATATGTACACACTCACACACATATATACATATATATATATATTTTTTTTTTTTTTTTTTTTTGAAAGCGACGAGTAATTTGTGAAAAGGTTAAAAAAAAGGAAGGAAAAAGGAAGAGAAATAAAAAGAGGAAGGATATGTTAGGAAGGTCGAAAGGGACGTGAAAAACGTGGCGAATAAAAGTCGAAAGTAAAAATAGAAGAGTGAAACGTGACGACATAGACATCGTACGAATTAATCCTTGATAGTATCGAGGCAACGTCGATTGCCGATTGGCTCCAATTTTCAAGAGTGCAATTCCCCGTAGGAATAGATTGCTTCTTGGGTCGTTTTAGTTGAGCCTAATTTTGTTCTCCTTGAAAAATCCAACCTTAGCTGCTATTAAAAACCATCGATCCGCGCTCGTACGGTATCGTGAGAAAATGAAAAAAGGAACAAGGAAAAAAATAAAAAAAATAAAGAAAGAAAGTGATCCGATTTCATTTGCTTATTTCTTTTTTTTTTTTTTCTTTTTTTTTCCTCTTTTTTTTTCCTCTTTTTTTTTGTCACGTATTCATTTCTGCCCTTTTCTTTTTATTTATTTATTTATTTATTTACTTATATATATATATATATTTATTTATTTTTTCATCCATTAATTTGTTTTCCCCCTAACCTTTTCGCTTAAATATTTATTTATTTATTCATTTTTTCATCTGCTAATTTTTTTTTCCCCTTTTTTCCTTCTCTCTCTCTCTTTTTTTTTTATTATTTATATTTATATTTATATTTATTCTTGCGAACAAAAAATATAATTCCCACGTTATTTTCGAAGCAAAAATATGTATATACTCTTTAACGAAGTGTAAGTTTAATCGTTTTGAAAAAAATACAGCGAGAAGAAAATGTTAGCACGTTGCAATTGTGGTGAGGCACGTTAGGGGTAAGGCGGTTGGGCCGGAGTGGGTGGGACAGGTTAGGTGAGTGTTTGAAGGAGAGGGGCAGAGGAAAGGAAAAGAAAAAAGAGATACAAAAAAATAAAGACGAAACGAAAGTAACAGTACCGGACAGATGAGTGAGTGAGTGAGTGAGTGAGCGAAAGAGAGAGAGAGAGAGAGATAGAGAGAGAAAGAGAGAGAGAGATGCAGAATAGTGTAATGTTAAAAAATATTTATTCGTAGTGCCGTTTCGCCAATTGAAAAAGTTTTTTTTTGTCAGTAACGTTGGCTATACGAGCGTGTGCATATTCGCGGTATCGGTAGAATGAGAGAGAGAGAGAGAGAGAGAGAGAGAGAGAGAGAGAGAGAGAGTGGTGGGAAAGTAGGGTGGAAGAGGTTGGGAATAGAGAGGGGAGTGGGTGGTAGGAGTGGTAGGCGACCTGGGAGGGTGGTGAGGATGGTGAGGAGTCCAAAAAAAAAAAAAGAGAGAGAGAGAAAAAAATATATAAAAGAATCGGAAAAACAAAAATAATAAAAGACGGTTTTTGCACGCAGTGTTTTCGTGATCCCTCCCTCCCTCCCTCCCGCCATCAGTGGCATTGGGATTACAAATGAAAAATTCCATTGGTACATTTTTTTTTTCCTTTCTGTTTTCTTTTTTCTTTTTTCTTTTTCTTTTTTCCTTTTTTTGTGTTTCATTATTTCTGGAATTTCGCGTGAAAACACGCCGTGCACCAGAAGGCCGGCGTGGCACGGCGAGCGCCATTGTCGCGGTTATTCGTATGTGTCGTGCGGTCGATTCGCGAGGAACCAGAGAATCGAGCTTTTCGATAAAGAGAGAGACAGAGAGAGAGACAGAGAGAGAAAGAGAGAAGAGGTGGAGGGGAGAATTATATATATATATATATATATATATATATATATAGAAGATGAAGGATGAAAAAAAAAGAAGCAGAAGAAAGTTGATGTGGGAAGAAAAGGGGGAAAAATTGAAGGGAGAAAAGAAGGAAGAAAAAAAAAAAAGAAATTAAAAAAAGAAAAAAAGGAAGACAGAGAGAGAGAAAGAGAGAGAGAGAGAAAAAAAAAGAATAGACGGGGCCGGGGAAGGAGGACCCCGGGGGTGGGATGGGGGTTGGCCGGGGAGAGAATAGTTGGAAGAATTTAATTTAGACGAATTCTTCGGCTCGCTTATTACGAGCGTTCCCGAAGCGTGTACGAAGTACGAGAAGGACTCTGAGAGTCCGTAGTCGTCGTAACCATCCACGTTGTCGTCCTCGTCGTTGTCGTTGTCGTTGTCGTTGTCGTCGATGTCGACGTTGACGTAGACATCGACGTCGTCTCGTCTTGTCGTTTCACACCCCTTTTCTCTCTCTCTCTCTCTCTCTCTCTCTCTCTCTCTCTCTTTCTGTATGTATATCTATCTCTTTGTCTCTCTACCTCTAGACTCTACCCTTTCGAGGCGCGAATCTTCTAACGATCGCTACGCGAATGTTTGAAAGCGTAGGTAGTAGGTAGGTAGTAGGTAGTAGGTAGGTAGGTAGAAGGATAGATAGATAGATAGATAGGTAGGTAGATAGGTAGGTAGGTAGGTAGGTAGGTAGGTAGCTATCCAAATTCAAAGGGACATCCGTCCCAGCACCCACGACGTTGCCTTATTTGAATTCCAAATTGGATTAGTCATCGGATTTGGATAATTGAGGGGAATTCTATCTGTTACCTGTCCTGCGTAACACGTTGGAAAGGATTAAACGAACTGCTGAGAATTCGTGAGATCTATGAATCCGAAACGATCGAAAGTCGTGTTCTTTCTTTTTAATAGTCCGTGAAAGTTCGACGTAGGAAGACGACGATGAGGTTGGCAGAGGGAGAAATTGGGATGGGGAGGAGTGTGGCGGGATGGGGCGGAGGAGGGGAGGGATGGTAGGGTTGAACGAGGCGCACGGAAAGGGATACGAGAGAAAAGGGACGGAAAGAAAAATGATTCTTCATATTGTTTTCTTTCTTTTTTTTTTCTCTCTTTTTTTTTTTTTTCTTTCTTTCTTTCTTTCTTTCTTTCTTTTTTTGGACCGATCAGATTAACAACATTTTTCTTATGCTTTCTCTCGAGAAACGAGAAGCACGAAAAAAGATTATCTATTTCTTTTTTTTTTTTTTTTTCCTATTGTTTTCATACTATCGCGATCCTCATTTTATTTTCATTTCCATTTGATCAGATTTCAGGAATCGTCTAATTTCTTTCTTTCTTTCTTTTTTTTTTTTCTTTTTTTTCTTTTCTTTTCTTTTCTTTTCTTTTCTTTCCTCCATTAAATCTACAACAATTTGATCATTGTATCCGTTCTTTCGACAGAACGATCTCTTAATAAACGTTTGATCGAATCTTTTCAATTAATTTTCCTTGGCTTAGATATTCATTCGACTTTTATATCCTTGATGAGAATCCATAAATTATATTCTAATTCTTTTTTATTTTTTAATCTTTCAATTTTAAGGCATAAGGTCCTTGAATCCTAAATTTATTATTTTCGTAAGATAAACGATCGGATATTTAAATTTTTACGAATGTTCTAAATAATGACAACAATAACAACAACAACAACAACTTTAATAATAATAATAATAATAATAATAATAATGATGATGATGATGATGATGATGCTGATGATGATGATGTTGATGATGATGGCAAATAACAATAATAATAATAATTATTATTATTATTATTACTATTATTATTATTATTATTATTATTATTATTATTATAAGAAAAGGAAGAAAGATAAAAGTAAAGTAATAAAAGTCTGATACGTCTTTTCATTTGCAGCAACGAACATGAAGCAAAACGGTGTGGAAAGCGACGACATCGGGCACGAAGTGAACGGTTGTGGCACGGCATTGGTGCAATATCCAGACAACCTGAATTTCGGCGACCTTTATTATTACATCCTGGCACCCACCCTCTGCTACGAATTAAATTTCCCTAGGACCCAGAGAATACGAAAAAGGTAACTGTAGTATCTACTAGTTCGTGTGTCTATATATACACACACACACACACAGACACATATATATATATATATATATCCTACTTTTACTTTACTCCAAATATAATTTTTATAGCTCCTTCTATAGCTGACTAGCTCGAAACTTCTTTCCTTCTATGCTTTGCTCGCACTTCTTTTCTCGTCGATCGAACCACAGTTTTCCTACGGGAATCCACTTCGTCTGTTTTCTCTTTCACTTTCTCTCCCCCTCCCTCTCTCTCTCTCTCTCTCTATCTATCTATCTATCTATCTATCTTTATCTTTATCTCTAGTTCTCTATCTTCTTTCTCTCTTTCTCAGTTTTTCTTTTTCTAAAGCATACGGCACGTATAGTTTCTGGTGAGTTTGCCTCCTGTTTCTCTCCACCTATGGTTCCTATCGTACTCCTTTCTTCTTTCCGTTTTCCTTCGAACATACTCTATTTCTTTTCAAAGAGAACGCGATATAGAGCAAGAGCAAAGTCGAGAGTGAGAGAAAGAGAGAGATAGAGGCATTCCTGAAATTAGATTTAAGTGGGCTATTGTTGAGAGAAAATAGAAGGAAGGGCACGCTTAGATGGACTTCGTTTCTGAACATAGTGATGTATTCCTTTTCGTGTTACCAACTCGTATAACCTAAAGCTTTCCATCTGACATACTATGGATCCTTATGAAGAATATCCATCGTCCTCTCAGGATACTCCTGAGAAAATTAATCGACCTTACTTTCCTTTCGTGACGCTTATGATCCAACCATCTTCTCATTCTCTCTCTCTCTTCCTGTCTTCGTCTCCATCCTCAGTCAGTCTCCCTTTATCTTTCTTTCTGTTATTCTTGCTCTCGTCAGAGAGGTGTCTTTTCTCAAATTTCGGTTCATTATTATCACGATTAATATCGTTGGGGGTTGTATAATAAGTAATATTGAATTTTTTTCTTTATTCCTTTCTTTCTTTCTTTCTTTCTTTCTTTCTTTTACATGGGATCTTTTTTGTTATTGTCGTTGTTGTCGCTGTTTTCTTTTTTTCTTCTCTTTTTCCTCATTCCCCCGCATCCCCCCTCCCCCCCCCCTCCTCCTCCTCCTCCTGCCCCTCCCCAATTTTCTTTTGTTCTTTCGCCTTTGTCTTTTTCTTTATCGAAAAAAATCTTCATTTGAACGTTGAAAAATATTATTTATTTCGTTATTATTTATTAATCAATTCAAGTCGTACATAACGTACGAGCAAAACCCCCATGAATATTTCATTACTTATGGACGATAAGTAATAAGCGTCTGATATTATTATTAGTATAATACTGATTAAAGCGTGTTGTTTATATTTAAATATAAAAATATCGAATATTCTGACATTAATCACATTAGCCAATCCCAAATTTATA
>NC_062208.1:2201190-2206190 GCF_912470025.1 Vespa velutina
TTCGTTCGTTCGTTCGTTCGTTCGTTCGTTCGTTCATTAATTTATTTATTCTTGTTTTCTTTTTTTCTTCCTTCTTTTACTTTTTTATTTTTTTCTCTCTTTTCACTCTTATTTTTTTCTTTCTTTGTTTTTTCCATTCTATTTAATTTTTCTACGTTTTTTTTCTATAGATATATATATATATTTTTTTTTCTTTTCTTTTTTTCGTGTATTCTCGAAAAAAGAAAAAGAAAAAGAATGAAGGAGAGAAAAAGTAAAAATATTTTTCATCCATAATTTTGATCCGACGTAATTTTGTTGTAACGAATGGCCATGCTTTTGAAATTTCGTTTGATATTGATATTCCGTCGAATAATTGTATTAAATATGATAAATCGATTTGATATTTTGTTTAATATTTTAATACGTCAAAATCTAGATAACATTTATTTCGACATTAAGATATCATTAGAATTCATCGTTTTCATTTATCTATCTATATATATATAAATGTTAAGTTATCAATCATCATCAATCAGTGGAATGAATTTATTATGATATTATTTATATCGAATGAGAGCAAAAATCTTTTTTCTTTTTTTCTTTTTCTTTTTTTTTTTTTTTTTTTTTTTTTTTATAATCATCGAATTACGAGCCTGGTTCGAACAATTTTGAAAAACATATAAATAGAAAGAAAAAAGAAATCAATGTAAAAAGTGTCGACGAGGAATGATCCATTAATTTTTTTTCTTTTTCTCTTCTTTTTTTTTCTTACCCTAAAATTACTAATTGTAATCATACGATTGAAGTATTAAATACTACGACAAAAGAAAAAAAAAAAAAAAAGAAAAAAAAAAAGCAAAAAAAGAAAAAAGAAAAAAGTAAACAATAAAACAAAACGAAACGAAAGGGGGAAAGAAAAAACAAAAGAAGCAAAAAGAAAACAAAACAAGGACAAAGAAAGAATCGATAAAATATATCTGACGTTAGAGTCCATCATAGATTGGACTATTCGCTTCGATGAATTCAACAATGCCATTTGATATTATTATTTATCGATGAAAGTTAGAATAAATAAGAATGAAATGGGATGGATATTTTAGGTATCATAAAGTAGGAAGTGGACGAATTCATCGTAACTCTTATAAATTCACGGTAATACTTTCCTTCCACGGGTGGTTGCATCGACGAGAAAAAGAGAACGAGAGAACGAGAGAGAGAGAGAGAGAGAGAGAGAGAGAGAGACAGAGAGTAAGAAAGAGTGAGAAAGAGGGAATGATAGAGGGTGCGGGGAAGGGGTGTAGTAGTTTCTAGGTAGAACGAGTGGGACGGTTCTCGTAAGTACCCCTCGTTTGCCCCGCCATTGTCGGCCCGTTTGAATTCAATTCGAGTCGAGTGAATTCCCAGTATCTCGAGGACTCTTCTCAGGCTCGCGCGCGCGACAAGGCGTTCGTGAATGCAAAGCCGTAAATCTCTCGGAGCTAATTGAAACGACGACGGAAGAAGAAAACGACAAAGATGCAAGAGCCGAGTGAACGAACGAACGAACGAACGAACCTAACACGCGCCGAATAGAGAAATCTTTTCTTGCTCTTTCTCTCTCTCTCTCTTTCTTTCTCTATTTCTCTCTCTCTCTCTCTCTTTCTTGCTATTTTTTTTCTCTCTTTCTTTAAATTCACTTCGTTCATCTTCTCTTTCTTATTTCTTTCATTCATTTCTTATTTCCATTTCCCGTTTCTTTTCTTTCACGGTACGTTCGTCTTTTATTACGGTTCTATGCACCCCAAGACACAACTCTTATCGAAACTCTTTACATGTTTATTTGATATATTATCGAACGTATCGTATTTATAACATTTAAAAGGGCTACCATGTCATCAATGAGATTTAATCTACGATACGATCTACGATACGAATTTTTATATATGTATATATGTATGTATGTATGTATGTAGGATAGAATTATTATTTTTGTATTAACTTTTGTCAATAATTTAATCGATAGATCATAGTAACGATCGATACATTTTTTTTTTTCTTTCTTTCTTTCTTTCGATCATATTATTGTTTTCGTATTTGCATTATTTTTCTTTTTATCTCTACTTCTCATTCTTTTTTTTTTTTTAATTTAATTTAATTTAATTTAATTTAATTTAATCGATTATAATTAATTAATTGTATTTAATCGTTAATTAAATATAAACACCTATGCGATTATTGTTTACTCGATAGTATTATTACAACGTTAAACTTTTTTTATACGTTAACGATGTAATAATAATTTTGATTAATATTAATTTCTTTTTCTTTTTTTTTTTTTTTTTCATCGGTTCCTTGCGTTTTCTATTTTCGATATCTAATGTTATTTTTCTCTTCTTCTCTCACTCTTTCGCTTTACTTCGTTCATCCTCTCTTTCTTATTCCTTTATTCTCAATCCCCCCGACTATTTCGTGTCTTTTACGGTAAACTTGTCTTTTCTACGGTTCCATGCACATCGAGACAAGTATTATCAAAATGCATTGCATTCGTATTTATCGACTGATTGTATTTTATTTAAATCTTAAGGATTATCATCGTCAATCAAAAATTTCGACCAATATGATCGTCGTTTAAAGATTATTTAGTAACTTTTTATCGCTTCAATAATTTTGGATTATTGAATTTACTTTCGTTTTCTCTCTCTCTCTCTCTCTCTCGCTCTCTTACTGATCGTAAACTTGTTCTTTTTTTCTTCGTTTTCTTTCTCTCTTTTCGTCTTTCCTTTTTTCTTTTCTTTTTCTTTTCTTCTTTTTTTTTTTATTTTTTTTTTTTTTTTTTTTTTTTTTTTTACAATTCGATATTTCGTTCGTACAATCTTTTTTATGCATTTTTACCTGACGAATGACTGAACGTCTTATATCGGCACATTAAAGACCATAAAATTTCTTTACGATTAAACGACAAATATGTACGTTCGTATAAATTATTGGATTTATTATTAGAGATAAAAGAAGAAATTATTACAATTAATTTATTCGTTGCATGACGAATAAGTTGGAATAAAAGATACGAACAAATTTCTAATAATATCAATGTAAGTTATTAATTTTGTATAATAATATTTTGCTTCGATCTTGTGACCCGAAGAAAAAAAGAAAAAGAAAGAGAAAAAGAAAAAAACGAAAGAGAAAAATATTTTAGCTAAGGGAAAAATATTAATCGTAAAGCACGTTAAAGTTTATCTCATCGGACGATAAGCCGATTTTAAGGGTTAAGATAATTAAATAGAATCAAGACTCTCCTCAACATTCTTTTCTTCTACTTTTTCTTTTTCTTTTTCTTTTTTCTCCCGCTTTTAAGCTTCTTGCTAACATGTACATTATAATCCTTTCGACAAAGCATGTATGGCTTCCGTCTCGGAGACAAGTGTTAAACTCTTGAAAAAGGAGAAACAAGTTCATCGATTTTCTTCGATATATTTTATATATATATATATATATATATATATATATATATATGTATATAGATGATTCTCCCTTCGATTTTAATAAATACAAATTCAATTAGAACGCCTTTCAAAACTTTATCCTATTTTTTTTTTATTGCTTCGCCGTATCCATTTAATGGCCGTCGTTACTTTTTCCTTTCGACTTTTCGAAATGGCGAACACATCGCGCACGTATGGATGAGTATGAGTAAAAAAAAAAAAAAAAAAAAAAAAAAAAAAGAAAAAAGGAAGAAAGAAAGAAAGAAAGAAGAAAAAAGTGAATTCGAAAAAAGGAAGAAGAAAAAAAGTGAATTCGAATAAAAAGAAGAAAGAAAAAGAGTACGAAAAATACGTAAGGAGCCGAGAGAAAGTAGAAGAAGGAGGAGACGGAGGAGGAGGAGGAGGAGGAGGATGAGAAGGAAAGAAAAAAAAAAAAAGAAAAATAAAAAAAGAAATCAAAAAGAGAAAAAGTACTAAAAGAAGGAAAAAGATGTGTCTTTAGTCTGCTTTATATACGTGAGATGCTTTGAGATATCCGCAATCCTCCCGAGAGAAACCCACGTCGTATCAGGTTCTTATTTTCATTTCGAATCCTTTTTATTTCTTACTTCTCCTCTTCCTCCTTCTCCTTTCCATTCTTCCTCTTCTTTCCTTCGCCTCTTTTTTCATTTCCTCTTCCTCATACTTTTCTCTCTTTCTCTTTCAACGAAACGGATAGCACGTAGGGCGATTCGAATAGTCGTATTCATTTTCGGAATTTCTCAAAGTACGAAACTGCCTCTCTTTCTCTCTCTCTCTCTCTCTCTCTCTCTCTTTTTCTATATATATCTTTTCTAATTTTAGCTGAATGAAATGAGTTTAGTATGATGATCGATTATTTTTGTTTTTTTTTTTTTTTTTTTCTTTTTTTTTCATCGTTTTTTCTTTCCTGGTTTTTTTTTTTTTTCTTCTTTTTTTTTTAGATATCGTATAACATTATTTGTATCACGGAGAGATATACGAAATAAATAAAAATAAATAAATATATTCGAACGTTCAGATATAATATTGTATAAAATTGTTCATATTATAAGAATAATAGTAATAATAATTGAGGATGAAGAGAGAATAGAAAAGATTCGAATAGATGCGAATGGAATAATTGAAATCGAATAAAAATGGCGATGAAAGAGGTTGCTGATGGGGGAGATAGATATTAACCTTTTATATATATATATATAAAATGAAATATAACTTATGGATGATTTTTAATAGATACACAATGTCATGGGATTTCTATTTTTATATCGAATATCTTATATGGATATGTATTTTATCTCATATACGTATATGTATAAGGTTTCTATCTATACGTCGGCAAAGACGTTACACGTTCTTAAAGAAATATGAAAAAAGGATGAGAAATATGCGGACGAGAAAATTGCATTGTATTCCTCCAAGTTGTACTTTGTACTTTTGCAATCTCTCTTTCTCTCTCTCTCCCTCTCTCTCTCTCTTTCTTTCTTTCTTTCTTTCTTTCTATCTTCCTTTCTCTTTCTTTCTCTCCGATATTAC
>NC_062208.1:2208690-2213690 GCF_912470025.1 Vespa velutina
CGCAAAATGCCGAAGGAAGACCGCGTGGACCGTACGTAAGGGTAGAACGTTTTAGCTCCGTTAAATTTTTTCCCCGTGATCGTATTGCTCTTTTACAGTTTTAATCTTGATTTTTTACTATTATTCTTTTCTTCTTTTTTGTTTTGTTTTCCTTTTGTTTCTTCTCTTTTTTTCTTTCTTTTCTTTTCTTTTCCTTTTTTTTCTTTTTTTCTCTTTCTTTTTTTTTTCTTTTTTTTTTCTTTTTTTTTTTTTTTTTCTGCACCGACACTACCACCAACATCAGCGCTACTATCTGTAGCTATATAAAATGCTATATAAAATTTATTATTTATAACTGAAACGTGACCGTCCATGGGGGTTATTGATGGAATAAAATTTAAATTACCTTGGGGTATTATTATTATATTCATTTTTTTTTTTATTTTTTTTTTTTTTCCTTTTCCTTTTTTTCATACGTATCTGTAGGTATTTTTTCTTTTCAAATGAATTTCTTTTCTCTTCCAATATTGCCTATAATATTTATTATTATCGAGTCGATAATAAATAAATAAATAAATAAATAAATAAATAAATAAATAAATAAATAAATAAATAAATAAATAAATAAATAAATAAATAAATAATTATTATATGATTATAAATATATATATATATGTATACATATAAATAATATTTATTGAATGATTGATTAGAATAAAAAAGAGGGAACATTTTTGATTTCCCATTTTTATTGTTTAGATAATTTTTTAGCATATATCTCAATCGTAGAATTCCCCGTTAATGTATGAAACTTATCTGAAACCTAGAGGTCACGACCTTTTACATAGAAAAGAGACAAAATATTTTCGGTGAAGTTTTTAAAAGGCCGAATTTTTATACGACTTTTCACAAGCACTCCACATGGCTACTCTCGTTCTTTCAACAATATGAATGAGAGAAAGAGAGAGGGAATTAGAAAGAAAGAGAGAGAGAGAAAGAGGAACTTTAGGATAGCCTGTAGAGCGTAAAGCTACACACCCGAGTCCAATTAGAAAGTTTCATTTCGCATCCGTCGACGTGTTTTGCCCACACGTCTCTTTTTCAAACTTCCTTTTGTTTTCTATTCGTCGTCGTCCCTTCGTCGGTCGCGAGGTCGCGTTCTTCCATTTTCTCTTCAACCTATATACACACATATGTATATACATATATACACATATATATAAATATATATATATATATATATATGTTTCCCTTTCTTCACACTATTTTACTCTTTGCTTGATGCTTTTGTCTCTTTGTTTATCTTGTAGATTAATAATTTTCTATCTTCCGTTTGTTTTACAGAACATGGACGTTGCCAAGGCCTCTGAACGTCTTCTCAAATTGGCTGTAAGTACATGCCTATATACATACATATATACGTACATACATACATACATACATACATGCATATATACATGCATGCATGCATACATACATATAAACATATATATGTGAGTAAGTTTTCTCCATTAGATTCTTTTCCATATGGTATTTGCACGGGACGGGCTCAAAAAAAAAAAAAAAAAAAAAAAAAAAAAAAAACAAAAAAAAGAAAAGAAAGGAAGAGAATGAAAGAAAAAAAAAAAAAAAAGAAAAAGAAAAAGAGAATCCCTAGGTGATCAATTAAAAGGTCAATTAATATTTTTTTTCGGCTAATTTTTTCTTCGTCCTTTTACACTCTTTCCGATTTTTCTTTCTCTTCTCAGATCGTTAGTCCAAATTGCTAGCTTAAAAAGTCTCCCCAGCAGGAAAAGAGAAAGAGAGAGAGAGAGAGAGAGAGAGAGAGAGAGAGAGAGAGAGAGAGAGAGAGAAATAAAAACAAAAGAGAAAAATTGATTTGTAAAAATAACGTGAATATCTTTTTCTATCAAATCAGTAAAATATAATAATATATATAGTATGTATAATACTATATGATATTAAAGGAGTCAATGTAAAATATAAATACAATAGTTTATTCTTAATTGTCTTTATCTTCTTCTCTCTCTCTCTCTCTCTCTCTCTATCTATCTATCTATCTATCTATCTATCTATCTATCTATCTATCTCTTTCTATCATCTCTTTATCATATCTCTTTAAAACATGAAATTCTCTTAAGAAAGATGGAAGAACGAAGCCTCGAAGCAATATTTGCGAATTCAATCTCTCTCACCCGTAGAAAGCGTGTTCTTCATGTGAAGTTTGCCTTGATAGTGTTCGTTCGATCTCTCGAAAACGAGCTACACGCATAATATATATATATATATATATATAGAGAGAGAGATAGAGAAAAGGGGTGGTAGCAAGAGAGAGAGAGAGAGAGAATGTGTCGGTAAACGTGTCGCCGATAAGTGTCGACGCTTAATACTCGTACATCATCGTTTCTCTTATACGTTTTCACGCTTCTCATGTATTACTATATATATATATATATATATATATATATATATATATATATATATATATATATATATATATATATGCGTGTGTGTTGCGCGTAGTCGTACTCTAGATGGTATCATGCCTGTTCCATGAGTTTCATTTCACCCTCTCTATCCTCTCCTTTTCTCTCTGTTTCACTTTCTCTCTCTCTCTCTCTGTCTGTCTGTCTCTGCCTGTCTCTGTCTCTCTTTCTCTTTTTCTCTCTTTCTCTCTTTTTCTCTCATTACCCTTTCCTATCCATTCTCTCTTTCTCTATCTCTTACTCTCTTCTCTCTTCGTTCTCTTTCACACAGTAGGAAATTTAGTAGCATTTGTAAGTTCGCGGAATCGCTTATGGCTCCTATTATACAGTAGTAAGAGTAATAAATGCATTCTCTCTTTCTCTCTCTTCGTGAAATTTCTTTCTCCTTTTTCCTCTTCTCTTCATTTCTCCCTCTGTCTCTCTCTTTTTTCGAGAAATGTTTCTCTTTCTCTCTCTCTCTCTCTCTCTCTCTCTCTCTCTCTCTCTCTCTCTCAAATATTTTTTTTTCTTCGTCGTCAACATTTGTTTTAATTCTTTTATCTTTTTTCTTTCTTCTTTCTTTATCACTTCTTTTCTCTTTCTCGATATTTAACTTTTGCTTCTTATTTAATTTATTTTTCTTCCCCTTTTTACTTCCTTTTTTTTTGTCTCCCTCCTTTTTTATTTTTAATAAAACTACGATCGATTCGTCGACTTCTTCGCATCGTATCCTTGAATAGGCCAGAGTTTTTCTTTTTTTTTTTTTTCTCTTTCGTGTTAAGTAATAAAGTAAATTACGATTGGTACGTTTGTAATTATTTAAGTGATATTTTTCTTTTCTAATCTTTGACAGTAAAAAAGAGAAAAAAAAGTTTTGTTATAAATTACGAAATAATTTAATTTACATTTTTGCTTTTTTCTTTTCCTTTTTTTCTTTTTTTTTTTTTTTAATCCAAAAATTTTACCGACATAAGCTTTAATCACGAGGACAGATTTATAATATTACTATTGTAACATTTTGCACATTATTAAACATTGCAAAATATAAATTATGTAATGAATATTATTTACTTTTTTTTTTTTTTTATGAGATTTCTTTGAATATGCAAAGGACGATCGTGTGATCTTCGTTCCTCTTTAAATCAACGAATTTATTACATACTATAGCATACGCTATTTTCTCGAAAAGGATAACGTCGGACGGGGATGGTTGGTTTTGCGGGATTGGGGCCAAGAGGTTTCTGAAGGTGATCTGAAAAATCAATTACATTTTTTTTGTCTAGATTTTTCAAATTTTCTTTTTTCTCCTCTCTCTCTCTCTCTCTCTCTCTCTCTCTCTCTCTTCTTTCTTTCCTCCTCTCTTTTCCTTCCTCCTTTTGTTTTTCCGACTATAAAATTACAAATCTAAAAGAGTATCCTATTTGGCTGACCAAAGAACTTTTGGCTTAACCCTTTGCCAATATAAGTTTGATATAACGTATAATATTTGTTTAGATAAGGAAAAAAAAGAAAAAGGAAAGGATAAGATTGGAGATCGGATCAAAATTATGAACAAGTTCCTCTCGCTTCTTTATCGACTTAGTCAATATTTGCTGATACCACATCTCTAGTTTCCTCTCATGTTACTTTTTGGCTTCGATTTAGAACCGTAAATTTATCCGATCGGCTTATCCGACTTATCCATGTCGGTTTATTCGCATCGAGTATCTTTCCCTCACACATATACACTGTCTATCTCTCTCTCCCACTTCCAACCCTCTCTCTCTATCTCTCTCTCTCTCTCTCTCTCTTTCATTAAACCGATCGACCTCGCGATTAGCACTACTAACGCTTTTCCAACGTGGCCTCGAATAAATTCCGCTCATTTACATGTACCACCGGAACAACTTGTACGTGTTGCTCAACGAACCGGATCATCTCTTTTCACGGACAAACGGATCGGTCTGACATCGTTGGTTGAACGCGTTCTCCCTCTGAGATCCTTCTTTGTCGGCTGTCTCCTCTACTTTACTCTACGACGACGACTATCTCTATCATTGTCACATACTACTACTACTACTACTACTACTACTACTACTACTACTACTACTACTACTACTACTGTTACTGTTATTATAGATAGATAGCATAACAAAGACGACAACAACGACAACAACAACAACAACAACAACAACAACAACAACAACAACAACAACTATGTATCATAATATACTATTAGTTTATGTTAAGTACGATATACTCTAATATTTTCTAACATCGTTGAAGTAAATCAGACCAGTCAAATCTAGGGATATCTAGAGATGTCTAGTGATATTTAGAAAGATGTCTAGTGATATTTAGAAAGATGTCTAGTGATATCTCTTTACTCCTTCTAGCGACGTCTTCGTCTTCGTCTTCGTCTTCGTCTTCGTCTTCGTCTTCGTCTTCGTCTTCGTCTTCGTCTTTGTTTTTGTCGTCGTCTTCGTCGTCGTGATCATCATCGTCTTCATCGTTGTTGTCGTTCTCGTCGTCGTCGTCGTCGTCGTCGTCGTCGTCGTCGTAGCTCGTTATTCTCTC
>NC_062208.1:2216190-2221190 GCF_912470025.1 Vespa velutina
GGAGGAGAAGGCAAGTCGCCTTTTCTCGCGAGCTTTTATCCCCCGTCTCTCTTATTCGCCCGCGGCTGGGCTGTCCCAAAGGAGGAATACCATTAATACGTACCTACCCTACCCTGCCTCTTTCTCCTCTCCACCTGTATAGCCCCATATCTCCTCCTTTCCCTGCTACACAGGGCCCTGTCTATCTAACTCTTCTTCTTTTTATTCTTCTTCTTCTTCTTCTTCTTCTTCTTCTTCTTCTTCTTCTTCTTCTTCTTCTTCTTCTTCCATCTCCTCTTCCTCTAATTCAACTCTCTTTTACTATCTACCTCTAACGTATGTCAGTACTAATACGTTTGTATATGTATGTACGTACGTACATACTTTAATACGTATGTACATATGTATGATACATAGATATATACACATAGATAGGATGATACTTGTACACATTTAGAAAGCTTTACGTTACTTTCTACTATATCTTGGTTGACTATCTCTCTCTCTCTCTCTCTCTCTCTCTCTCTCTCTCTCTCTTTCTCTCTTTTACTCTCTCTCTCTCTCTCCTCCTCTTTCTCTTTCTCTTTCTCTTTCTCTTTCTCTTTCTCTTTCTCTCTCTTGTTCGTATCAATACTCTCATCAATAATGCAGATATATTGGATTTAAGGAATATCGACAGATCGACGATATCTTTGTGTAGATGATATGACGGGAAACGTATTTCTTTGATGATAGAAGAAAGAAGAATGAAGAATGAGGATATAACGAAAAACGCAAAGAAAGGGGGAAGAAAAATAAAAATAATAAAAGAAATGAATAAAAAGAGAAAAAAAAAAAAGAGAGAGAGAAAAGAGAAAAAAAAGAAATTACGAACGAAAGAGATAACGACGAAGATAAAAAAAAAAAAAAAAAAGAAAGAAAAAGAAAAAATAGAAGAAGGAGAATAGGAGGAAGAGGAGGAGCAAGGGAAAAAAAAATTAAAGGATATAAAAGTGGTGCATACTTGCCCATGCATATTGCGTAAGTCGAGTATCTCCTATCTCTCTCTGTCTCTCTCTCTCTCTCTCTCTGTCTCTCTCTCTCTCTCTCTCTCTCTGTCTCTCTCTCTCTCTTTCTCTATCGCTCTGACAGTTCATGTACGAGCCACGTATGTAACATTACGTGGCTAATCGATATTTTCCATTTTCTTCTCGTTCCTTGCCGACCACCCTCCCTCATCACCTCTCTCGTACACTCAACTGTCTCTTGCCTGTTTACTCCCATATCTCTATCTCTCTCTCTCTCTCTCTCTCTCTGCGCTCCTTCTTGCTTCTTTCTTTCTCTTCTTTTTTTTTTTTGTCGACCGTCCCACGGGCATAGAGAACGTGCACTATCTCCCAGGTACCTTTTGCCTGTCTTACCGCTTACTATATGCGCAATCTGAAACGATTATTAACATATGAACTTCCTTCCTCCCTCTTCCCCCCCCTCTCTCTTTCTCTCTCTATATTGTCTTTCATGAATATACCATTACGTGGATAAGTATGATTGGAAATGTTTCATAACCTAAGAGTGTACTTCTTCTTTTTCCTTACTTCTTTTCCCCTTCTTCTTTTTTCTTTTTGTTTTCTTTTTTTTTTTTTTTTTTTGTACTTTTTTTCTCCCCCTTCTTTCCCGACAAACCATAAGAAGTATCGATCACGCATCGGGAAGGGATATTTAAATTATTACTATGTATACCTATGTACATGCGTATGTTTAGATTGAAAATTAGAGTCTTTGTTTTAAGTCACACGTGGTCCACTCTCATTCCCTACCTTTTCCCCCGTTTTCTTTTTTATCCCCTTTTTTTTTTTTTTTTTATTTTTTTTTTTTCTTTTCTTTTCTTTTCTTTTCTTTTCTTTTCCTTTGTCGATCCGTCGTTTAATATCAAATATTGTGACAATTCTTTTCTTACGACAATTCGACTAAATAAGACAGTCATTAATATATCGTTTCTTTGCTTATCTTTTCCTTTCGTAAAGAAAAGAATTTATTATTAGAATGATATATAAATTATTATCGCGATGTGTTTACTTATTCTAAGTAATTATATTATTATATTATACAATTAGAAATGAAACTATTGATCTATCTGTAATCGTAATATTGATCGTATATATAGAAAAGCGTTATATTTTTATTTATTTATTTTTTTTTTTTTTCCCAATTAACAATCTCACTGTCAATTATGATTTCGATAATTATAAAAGTAAAGAAAAAGATTTGAAATCTTTTATTCCGTCGCTTTCGACGGTTCTAACGTCGAACGATAGTATTAATAGATTTTACGATGCCATATTATTTCGTATAATTGAATAAAAGGAAAGGAAGAACGAAAAAAAAAAAAAAAAAAAAAAAAAAAGAAAGAAAAAGAAAGTTCTCAAGAAAAAAGAAAAGAAAAAGAATAAGAAAGAAAGAGAGAGAGAGAAAAAAACAAAAAAAAACATATAAACGGAGCGAACGAAAATCCACGATAAAAAAAAAAAAAAAAAAAAAATGAAAGAAAAGAAAAGAACGAAGAAAGGAGGGAAGAAAAAGAGAAGAAAAACAAATTGCGAAGACGTTCGAAGCTTATTTTATTTCTCAAGATAGCGCGGAGAGAGAAAATCTTGGAAAAGAGAGGAGATTGTGGCGGGTGATATAAGGTAAAAGGAAAAAAAAAAAAGAAGAAGAAGAAGAACAAGAAGAAGAAGAAAGAGTAGGAAAAAGAAAGATGAGAGGTAGGGGGGGTGAAGAAGAACGGAAAAAAAAACAGAGGAAAAAGAAAATAACGAAGAAGGTAAGGGAGAAAAAAAAATATAGAGGGAAAAAAAAGCAGAGAAAAAAATAAAAAAAAAAAAAGAAATACGGGGCAAAGGGGAGATAGGAAAGATAGATAGAAAGAAAGAAAGAGAGAGAGAGAGAGAGAGAGAGAGAGAGAGAGAGAGAGAGAGAAAATGAGGCTCAAAGAACGATAAGAAATCTTTCGTCGCGAAAAGACATTTCCTTTTGAGATAGCCTCTGGTCAAAAGAGGGGTTTCCCTCAACTCCCACTCACTCCCACTGCAAGTTTCTCATGATACTCCTCCCTTTTCGTCGTCAAGAGAAGAAGGAGGAAGAGAAGGAGGAGGAGGGGGAGGTTTCGTCAAGGAGGTATCTCAAACGATTCAACTCTGTTTCTCAGTTTCGTCCGTTTACTCGGCTCGAAACTCACTGGTAGCCATGCCAGGACAAACGAAATTAAAACGTCGAGCTAAGTTCTCCGTCCGTGAAGGCAAAGATAAAGAAAGGAAGAAATAAAGAAAAAAAAAAAAAAGGGAAAAAGGACAAAGACAAAGAGCAAGAAGGAAATAGAAACAGAAACAAAGAGAAGATGGAGAGAGAGAGAGAGAGAGAGAGAGAGAGAGAGAGAGAGAGAGAGAGAAAGAGAGATAGAGTGAGAGATAGTTAAAGTAAGAAGGAAGGATGCTGACGAAGTAGAATGCTTCGACTTCCAGGTTGCCGAAAAGGACCCTTCTGTATCTTTCCACAAATGTGCTACGAATGCCTTCGGGCGGCAGTCAAGAGACTTGACCTTTGTACCGGGCCTGCATTATTAAGTCCTTTGCTCGGTGCAAAAGGGACCGCGGAAGCACGTGAATGATGCCGCGAGTCGAAAGCACCTGGTAAATGGGATGATGCGGAAAGGGAAGGGTTCGGGGTGGGATGGGAGGAGGAGGAAGAGGTAGTGGTGGTGGTGGTGATGGTGGTGGTGGTGGTGGTTGGAGCTTGGAAAACGTGGAAAGGGTATATATACTAGCCAGACTCGTAAAAGGCATCCCGAATGAAATAACTTCCAAATTCTTGTTAACGGATAATTCCTCGAAAGTATGCATCTACCAAAGGGTATCCTTGGTCTGTTCCCTTCATTGCGTTTGTCTTTGACCTTACCTCTCCTCTCCTCTCCTCTCCTCTCCTCTGCTCTCCTCTCCTATACTCTACTTTACTCTACTATCCTATTCTCTATGCTATCCTCTTCTTTTATTCTCATTCCTTTCTTAATTTCGAGTCGAATGATTTCAAGTAGCGTCATCCAACTTTTGACGCATTTTTATCTGAATTTTTTCTTCTTTCATGAACTTTTCTTTTCCTTTCTATTTTCTTCTTTTCTTCTTTTCTTTTTCTTTTGCTTCTATCGATTTTAATTATTCCTCGTCATTAACACATTTTTGATTGATTACTTGGCCATAAGGTGATAGAGAACGGCTAAGCCTGGAATGTGTTGTTTATCAATTCACGCAAATTTATTTTGATAAAAAAATAATTCATTATTATTTCAGATACCGAATCATTTGATGTGGCTATGCTTCTTCTATCTGATATTTCACTCGTATTTAAATTTGATGGGCGAATTATTACACTTCGCCGATCGAAATTTTTATTGCGATTGGTGGAATTCGAATAATATCGATACGTTTTGGAGAAGTTGGAATATGCTGGTACATAGATGGGCCGTAAGGTGAGTTTAATAATACCATTAATATATCGTTTTATAACTTTGAATTATTATCGATCGTGAAGTGTGGGATAAAAGTAAATATTATCATTACGAAGCCGTGAATGTATATACCGTATATAAAGTATATATATATTATATATATATATATAAACATAAAAAAAAAGAAAAACCACATTCAATTTTTCATTTGATAGATTTAAGAACGAATCGATTGTTTTAATATTAAGATATAATAAATAGAAATGAAAGTTTCTATTAGAAAATATTTATTAGTTAAGAAGAATAAAGTTTTATTATGAAAAAAAAAAAAAAAAAAATTAATATATATATATATATATATATATATATCTGATAGGGTAGGTTATTATAATTACTTTATACATCGTTGGTATATCTAATCCAAGTAAGTACGATAGTTTATAATTACGTTATCCGTCTGCTCTACTGGAGATAAGAAGAAGAACAAGAACAAGAATAAGCATAAGAAGAAGAATAAGAATAAGAAGAAGAACAAGAATAATAA
>NC_062208.1:2231190-2241190 GCF_912470025.1 Vespa velutina
GAAATAAGAAAATAGAAGAACCGATCGCAAGGCTCATGTATATACACGAATATAATGCTGACGAAAAAAGATAGGAAAAGAGAAGAAAAAAGAGAGAGAGAGAGAGAGAGAGAGAGAGAGAGAGAGAGAGAGATAAGAGAAGAGAAAAGAAAAGGAAGGAAAAGGAAACGAGGAAGAAAGAGGAAACGAAAAAAGAATAAATAAATAAATAAATAAATAAAGTAGAAGTAGGAGGGATAGGGGTAGTAGAGGAGTATAAGGGATTGGAAAGAAGAAAGGCGTAAAAGAGAATGAAAGTGGTGGATGGATTGAGGTGGAGGGGGGTTGTGTCTGAGTTGAGGTGAGTTAGTATCCAGTAAAAAGTAGTGGGAGAAAGTGGTATATAAGCTAGGGTTCTCGAAAGGAATGCTTTTTTTAACCGACGACCCTTGGGCTTTCCTCTTGTCTGATGAGACTCGATGTCACTGAGACCCGTTTGCCCTGAGGAAAGCCTGGCGATGGATAAATTAATGATGCAGAGGGTTCCCCGTCGACAGTCGAACATACGTCTGCGTCACCACGATGTATACGCGAGCTTGTTAAATGGCGTCCAAGTACGTGACGGACATAGCATGTAAGTACGTGTTCTAACCCTCCTCCAGAATCCCTGCAAACCTTAAGACCCAAAGTTTCTCTTTGGACCTAACGTTATATCTAACTTTAATATAATGAGGGTGATAGGTACAGGAGAGAGAGGGAAGGGGGTGAGGGACCCTCCTTGCCTTGTACTTGATATGTATGTATATGCGAGAGAGAGAGAGAGAAGATACGCTATACTGTTCGTCAATTTTATAAATTTTAATAATATCAATAAAAGTCATTGTTACGGGATGATATCGTAAAAGTTGGACAATTTTTTTCTTCGTTCTTTTTCCCTTCCTTTCTTTCTTTCCTATCTTTCTTTCTTTCTTTCTTTCTTTCTTTCTTTCTTTCTCTTTCTCTTTTCTTTCCTCCATCGCCTCCCCATCCCCACCCTCTTAATCATTTTTTATTCTCCAAGCACGAATTTCACTTTTATTTATAATATATAGAATATAGAGAATCATTGTTTTGTAATGTTTAATATCAAATTTATATTATTCGAAATGTTTTATTTTTCTTGTTTTTTTTTTTCTTTCTCTCCTTTTTTTTTTTTTTTTTTTTTTTTTTTTTATTGCTACTTCATCGTTCAACACTGATAGGTATAATTAAATGGGATAAGAGGAAAAGGATAAAGATTCTTTAAGAAGGAAAAAAAGAAGAAAGAAAAGTGGAAAAAGCAAATAATAAACATTGAACAATTTTCCATTTCGAAGTGTGAAATTTTCATTCGTTAATTCAAAAACAAAAGACAAAGAAAAAAAAAAGAAAATAAGAACGAAAAACGAAAATTTGTCATTTCATATATTTCGACAAACTTAGTCTATATATTTTTTGAAAAGCTACATAGAGTACGACGTAGGGAATACAAAATTCAGGATAGAGATACGACCGGTTTATTTTATACGACGGGAAATGAATTATCACGTTCGGAAGAACTTTAAAACAAACTAACTATTCTATGAATGTACATAGATGTGCCTAATGAAAATTCGCCTAACACATGGAGTAAGTTATCTATAGTTATATTGTTTTTTTATCCTTTGTTTTTTTATTTTCTTTTTCCTTTCTTCTTTTTCCAGAAGTATCACAACGAATCCATTTAACGAATTAAAAATCCCTTCAAATCCCTACATATACATATACATACATACATATATAGATACATACATATATATATATATATATATGTATATATATATGTATATATATATTATTCCATTTCCAACGTGGGAAACGTCGAAGTATATTTGAGTAACGGGTCGCTCGAGTCTCTTTGAACGTCGGCCCTTTTTCAACGTATAACGCGAAGTACTGTGAAAAATCGTAGGAATTTCTCGAAAGAGGGAGAACGGAATAGGTGAGTAACGGGGAGGATGGGGGAGGGAGAGAGAGGTGTGGAAGAAAAGGAAGAGGGGTTGTGTAGTAGGTGATGGTGTTGGGGATGGTGGGTGTCGAGAGGGGGGAGGCGGATAGAAGAAGGAGCGGTTGGATACGTAAAAATTTCATTTTTCTCAAGGAAGCATCGTGATAAAAAGAAGAAAGGAATGAAAGAGAGAGAAAGAGAGAGAGAGAGAGAGAGAGAGAGAAAGAAAGAGAGAAAGAGAGAAGAAGAAGAAGAAGAAGAAGACAGATAGATCGGCTCTGGTTCGGTGCAAATTGAAATATTGTATGAATTTCACGCTTGAAGATTAGAAATCAGTCGACGTAAATTCATTTTCCAATCTCGAATGGGTAGAAAGAGAAACAGAGAGAAAGAGAGAGAGAGAGAGTGAGTGAGGAAGGGAGGGAGAGGGAGGGTAAGTGAGAGAGAGAGAGAGAGAGAGAGGTGATGTAGCATGCTCGAATAAAGCTTCGGTTGGTCTTTTGAATCCTCCCTCTCTCTTTTCTCTATCTTTCTTGCTCCACAGAACGTTCGCGTTATCCCGTAAGGTGGATTGCACGGTGTCGACGTTGGCGGGGGTGAGCGGTGAGGGAGAGGGGTTGATGGTGATGGTGGTGGTGGTGGTAGTAGTACGAAAGAGAGAGAGAGAGAGAGAGAGAGAGAGAGAGAGAGAGAGAGAGGGAGAGAGAGTGGGAGAGGTAGAAGAGTTGGTGGAGGAGGAGTAGGAGGAAGAGGAAGAAGAGGAGGAGGTCGGCAGTGGCGTGGCAGGGCAGAGAGCAGGCAACTGAGAGAGAAGAAGAGAGAGAGAGAGAGAGAGAGAGAGAGAGAGAGTGAGCAGGGGGTAGTTGGGGAGGGTGGGAGAGATATGGAGGGGGTGCGAGAGCGCAACACGATGCTATAAGGGCGGGTACGCAGCCGAGTCTCCGCAGTGAGCACCGCGACGCCTCCGAAGACGAATCGTGCGGAGAATTTAGCCGGTGTGAACGTTCGCTAACACGAGGCGTGCCGTGTTCGATCGTGATCGGAGACGTGCATTTTTGTATATATTATATTATACATACATAGACATATACATTGGAAAAAAAAATATATACATATAGATACAGATATACGCATTACTCCTACGCATCATACTCACACACATCCACACACACACACACATATATATATATATATTTTTTTTGGCTTTTTTTTTAAATATATGTGTATATGTACACACACACATATATATATATATATATATATATATATGTATATATATATATGTAGTTATACATACATTTTCATTTTTTTCATACGACCCTTTTTTTTATCTCTCCCTTCTTCTTCTTCCTCCTCCTCCTCCTCCTCCTCCTCCTCCTCCTCCTTCTTCTTCTCGTCTTCTTCTTTCTTTTTTTCGTTTTCATTTTCTCTACGTATCTGTCTGTCATTGAATCTCATCTTTTCATCTGGAACTAAGGCGATGTGCAGTGGGTGAAATTTGTTCCGCACCTTTTCTCAAGGCCGAACGATATTTCTTGGAGAGGAAGACGAAGGGTACGAGAAGAAATAGAAATAGAAATAGAAAGATAGAAGGAAAGAAAGAGACAGACAGAGAGAGAGAGAGAGAGAAAGAGAGAGAGAGGATTCGTCTCGAAGAAAGCCTGCGCTGCGGTTCGATCCACCCTTTTCAACGGATCCTAAAAATCCTTTTCGACGAATTGCAATTTTTACGTTTTTATATTCCCGTGCTTTCCTTCCTCCTTCCCCCCCCCCCCATCCATCCCACCATCTCTTTATCTCTTTCTCTCTATCTCCGTCACTATCTATCGTATTCATTCATTTTCTCTTTCTCTCTCTCTCTCTCTCCTTCTCTCGAGGATTTTCTCTCTCTTCGCTCATCGAAAGGTTGGTATTCACGTTTCGACTTAGAAAATATCGAACATTGTATATGTTACTCTTCTCATTCTCCTATGTGCAATAGTTTCGTATTACGTCGAGCTACGTGAAATCTGTCTGCACGTTTATTGTCTCGATGTCCAAGCGCCTCGCCCATTCATGAATCTCTCTCATCTTCTTTGAATTTTTCTGTTTTTCCTTTCTTTCATTCTTTCTTATTCATTGCTTTTCCTTTTCTGTTTTCCTTTTTCTTTTTTTTTTTTTGTTTTTCTTTTTTTTCTTCTTTTAATTTTTTCTTATTCTTTTTTATTTTATTTTTTCTTTTTCATTTACTTTTTTTCTCTTTGAAAAGTAAAACAGTGAGAGGAGAGAAAGAGAGAGAGAGAACTTCAATATCGCGCTTGAGAGAGAGAGAGAGAGAGAGAGAGAGAGAGAAAGAGAAAGAAAAAGAAAGAGAGAAAGAGAGAGAAAGAGAGATAGCGTGCGTTTTAATTAGTTACTTATAATCAATACCAGTAGATACGTTCAATTTTAATGTCGAATTTTAATGGAATAAACGATGCGATGTGGTTTCAATCGATTCAATTGGATTGAATTAACAATTAGTTTGTGATCGAAGACTTCTAAGAATTATGTTGAGGCCGAGGGTAGATGGGGTAGTCGGGTGGATGAAGAAATCGTACGTTCTTGAAAAGATCCGACATAGCCTTTATTCTTTTTTTTTTCTTTCTTTTTTCTATGAAATAATAGAATAAAATTTCTCGGATAGTTCTCTTTTTTTTTTTTTTTCAAATATTTTATAAAGTTCGTAGAATTCATGGAGAAAGGTGGAGGAAGGAAGGAAAGGATCAATGTTCGCTTGTTTATTATGACGCGTACATCTACCGTTCCTCGAGTAAATCCGATCCACGTTGGTAGTCACGTTGGTAGTCACGTTGATAGCTATTGAGATTGAATCTAATGATCGTTTTTCTTTTCTCTTTATTTTCTATTTTTTGTTTTGTTTTGTTTTGTTTTGTTTTGTTTTGTTTTGTTTCCTTTTCTCCTTTTTTTTTCCTTCGTTGAGCAAAATTGTAATATCAAGTGATATAAAAGATCGAACAGAGAAATTCTATTCTCACTTCTTTTATCATCGTCATCATCATCATCGTCGTCGTCATTATTATTACTTTTTATTTATTTATTTATTTATTTATTTATTATTATATACTTTTTGTCTTTTTACCTTTTTTTTTTTTGTTTTCTTTTTACTTTTCCTTCGTTGTTTATTTCTTTTTTATTTTATTTATTTTCCTTTTTCTTTTTTTTTTTTTTTCTTTTTTTTTCCACGTCTACGTTAGAACAACAACAGCCCCGTCACTCTCCTATACGATAACAATGAGTCGGCATTTGTTAAGGATCTAAAAGTAATTTCGCGTCGAGGAAAAATGATGGTGGTACCTTTCGAAGTCCCGTGCGGCGGCACCTTAAAGGCAGACACATGGAAAATTGAAAACGTCTATGCGGATCAGATAGGAGAAATCGACGGTATTACTGTAACGCGATCGACGTTCTACCAAATTAGCTTATTTCACTGAATTCCCGATAGGAAAAGCTTTTATTTCACTATGACATACGCACATCATATATGTATACCTATACGTAATATATATATATAAGTAAAACATAAGATGTAAATATAATTTATGTAACTCCATTAGAATTGAGATTATATTTGTGTTTCGATCAAATCTGATTAGCCCTGCAATTTTATTTCAATTGCAATTTGTTCTTATCTAGCACGTGGTTGTTCAAATGTCTTTAATAAAAACTAACAGAAAGAGAGAGAGAGAGAGAGAAGAAATAATATATGTATATATATATATTACATATAAGATTTTACTTACATAAATAATCATAGGACGTTTGTGTTTAGATTAAATTTAATTGGCCTTTCAATTTCATTCACAATTTGTTATTATATAACACGTGAAAATTATACCAAACGTTCAGAATAAAAATCAAAAGAGAAACAGAGAGAGAGAGAGAGAGAGAGATAGAGAGAGAAATTTAGTTTCCATTTAAAAACTCATTTGGCATGTAGAAACAAAACAGATTATTTCGCAATTCGATCGCTGAACTATCATATCATTTGAAGTAGTTCATTGACCTGAATCTGACCGGTCATTAAAGATTTATGATTATACGTACACATAGTTGTTTCCGTGTATAGTGAAGAAAATCTATACTGTAGTCTAATAAAAGAATAAACATTACTATTATTTTAACTCATGTGATATAGCACATTTATAAAATTTCGATTCGAACGAATGAAATTTTCTTCTCTTTCTCTATTTTTATTTGTTTTTCTTTCCTCTATTTTCTTTTTCTTTTTCTTTTTCTATTTCTCTCCTTTTCTTTTTTTTTTTTTTCAAAAAAAAATTGAAACATATTCGTGGACGAAAAGTAATAGTAAAAAAAAAAAAAAAAAAGAAAAAAGAAAAAAAGAAGAAAAGAAAAGATAAACGAGGAAAAAGTATTTCGAAGTTATAAGGAAGAAATATATAAATAAAAAATAATCCTCTGCGATCGAATGAAATCGATAAAGTAAACAGTTCTATTAGCGAGACTAATAAATAATCGTTTGATAAAAAGAGAGAAAAAGGAAATGGGGTGAGGGAAAAAAAGGGGAAAATAGAGAAAAGAAAACCAAAAAAAAAAAAAAAAAAAAGAAAACGAAGGAAAAAAGAAGGGATAGAGTTGTGTGTTTTTTTTTTCTTTTCTTTTCATTTTATTTCATTTTTATTATTCATCATATTCATGAAAGTTCAATTTAATATAACATTGTCCTAATCGACGATCATTGTTCTCCCAAAAACATATAAATGCAAAACTATTTTCGATATTCTATACATGTCATCTCTCTCTCTCTCTCTCTCTCTCTCTCTCTCTCTCTCTCTCTCTCTTTCTGTATTTTCCTACTCTTTCTCCTCAGACAACTCTCCTTTGATTATTTAATTATTATTCAGTTTCCTGAGATAAAGTCAATTAGTCGAGTTAGATGGTAACAGTTTTGGACGTATTTGATGAGCCCAGGCAAAGTTCGAGAGCGATTTCGAAGGTCCGCCGTTGTCCTGTCTAGAAGGGCTCCAGTATTTACCACAACTTCCGTGCTAACTAGACTACGTTCATTTTAATAGCTTAACGCTGGCTTTTGCAAAAGCTTCAACCGGAATATCTGTCAGACATGCTTAACGCTTTTCAAATGATCAAAACTGTGTATTAGGTTTATTATCATTGTTCCTTCACGTAAAAAGAATCGTTCTAACAAGAAACTATTTTTTTTTCTTTTCTCTCTCTCTCTCTCTCTCTCTCTATCTATCTATCTCTCTCTCTATCTATCTCTCTATCTATCTATCTTTCTTTTGTAATTTTTTCCCTGCTTCTCCCTCCTCTCTTTTATACTTTTTAATAAATCCGATTATTTTCGAGGTTCAAAAATGTTAGCAGGGTATCGATATATATATATATATATATATATATGTTTTATATATATTTAATATATATTATATTATAAGTAACTTAACTAGGAGAAAACTGATAAGCTATTAAATTAGATTCATCCTCGGTAGAAGTTAATTATAATGATTGACATTGCTTCTAATTAGAATAGTAATTATAACTTTGACAAAGTACAACGCACAGTCTAAAGGAAGAAGTAGATAAGAATATCTCATAGTTTGCCCGCGCGCGTACAAGATAGACAGATAGATAGAAAGCGAGAGAGAGAGAGAGAGAGAGAGAGAGAGAGAGAGAAATACTAGTCACATTCAAAATTAATTATCTTTCGGAAAATGTTATAAAGATCGATAATCGATGTTAAGCAACGAAAATTAAAGATATAAATTAATAATAATGAATAATGTTAATGACATTAACGTCAAAGATAATCTTTGATTTTTGATATAATCGAATTTCTATATATTAAAGAATGAAATTTGTCGTAACGTTATTAAATGATATTTAATTTTCTGAATGGCTTTCAAAATTTATATTTGCTTTATTACTATCAGTTTGATTCTAGCTGAAATAAAATAAAATAGATAAGAGAAAAGAGAAAAAGTATAAATAATGAAATATAATTGTAGATTAATAGTAGAATGTAGAAAAAAAGGATTAGTAAAGGAAGAAGGGAAAAAGTAAAGTGAAAGAAAAAGAAGAAGAAGAAGAAGAAGAAGAAGAAGAATTGTCCGATCGAAAAGTTGCGGTTGTTATCGAAAAATAAAGAAAAGAAGGGGGGGAGGGGAAAACAATTAATAACCGTCGATCACATTCTCTCGATTACGAGCAATTTCACGAAGCAACACCGGCAGGTGCTTTCCCGTCGTTTACACATTCTCGCGCCTTTATTTACGAGCGAGATCCACGTGAAAAAGCCACTTTCAGCAATCGGATTTTTCATGCGGACGAGAAATCCTGAACGATCAAAAAAAAAAAAACAAAAAAAAAAAAAAAGAAGAAAAAAAAACTGAAAAAAAAGAAAAAGTGAAAGAGAGAAAAATAGAAAAAGAGAGTAAGCGCGAGGGAAAGGGAAAGGGAGAGGGAGAGAGAGAGAGAGAGAGAGAGAGAGAAAATAAGAAGAAGAAGAAGAACAAGAGATAAAAGATATTTATCCCGGGATATCTCATCATCCACGAGTAAAAGAGAAAAAAAAAATGAAAGAAGGATATAAAAAAAAATTGCACGACTTTTATAAAAATCCTGTCGATCGAAATTTTTCTCTTTCTCCTATTTTTTTTCTTTTTTTTCTTTTGTTCTTTTTCTATTTTTCTTTATATTTCAATTAAGGGAGAGCAAAAGAAAAATTGAGAATAATATATATATATATATATATATATATATATATATATATATATAAATTACGGAATCATCGTATTATTAGGAAAAATAAATGACACATCATGAGAGAAAAGATATGATATAAATAGAAAAAAAGGAAGAAAGATAAAGATAAAGATAAAGATAAAGAGAGAGAGAGAGAGAGAGAGAGAGAGAGTGTGAGTGAGTGAGAGAGAAAACGAGCGTGCTCAACACGTGTTTCCCTTATCGCGTTCATTCGGAACCGCGGAGTTCAACTCTCAAGGCCCCTTCTCTTTCTACCCTTCTCTTCCTCTCTACGTACTTGCCACCCCAATCCCCAACGCCTCAATCTCACCCTTTCATCTCCCTCTTTTATCCAATGTCGAGGACACGGAATTTAGATCGAGGCCCTCTATCGTTACTTTCCACGAGCTTTCATTTTTAATAGAAGAGAGTGAGATCATCATGAGATACTATTCCCCATATAAAGAGTTTGTCCCTTAAGAGTGGACGAATGGAACGAACGAACGAATGAACGAACGAACGAACGAACGAATGAACGTTCTGATTTATTTTGCTTCTCAATAATTCTCTTTTATTTTCTACGTCGGTCGGTCGCTTGCTCGCTCGCTCGCGGCAGGCCTTTACTGGCTGCTTTTTGATCTATTGCTTTCTCTCTCTCTCTCTCTCTCTCCCTCTCTCTTTCTCTCTTTCTCTCTCTAGCTATCTCTTTCTTTTTCTCTCACTCCGTCGACAACGATTCATTTTTATTTACGATCCGACACTAGAACTAGAAACTCTTTTCACCTTTTTCTATCTTCCTTTCTCACTTTCTCTCTCTCTCTCTCTCTCTCTCTCTTTCTCTCTATCTCTATCTCTATCTCTATTTCTGTCTTTTATCAAAATTTTCTCTTTCAACGATTTTTCATCGAGAAAGAAACTTAAAGGAATATGAAAGTAGGGTGGCAAAAGTTATTTCGCGATAAAATATTTCATTAGGTGTATATTTAGGGTTGAACATTTCGGCGAATTTCTTTTTCTTTTTTTGTTCTTCATTTTCTTTCTCCCTTTTTCTCTTTATCTTTCTTCCCTTTTTTTTTGTTCTTTTTCTTTTTCTTTTTCTTTTTTTTTTTTTTTTTTTTTTTTTTTTTTTTTTTTTGTGAATTTTTCCCTCTCACCAAAATTACTCCACACGTATTTGAATAATATACAGGTCCGAGTTTAATCGACAAAAAGGGACAATTTTTATTAATTATATATTTTTCAATGGCGCACGTAATA
>NC_062208.1:2246190-2248690 GCF_912470025.1 Vespa velutina
AAAGAGAGAGAGAGAGAGAGAGAGAGAGAGAGAGACTTTGTGTAAAACATGCCCTTATCGATAAAATTGAACTTACGACCTGAGACTTACTTAAAAAACTCTATATAATATTTAAACAGACTTACTTTTCTTATTGAAAGTTCATAAGTATATTAAAAATTGAATATACCTTATGCGATATTTCTCCAATGGATTTCATATTATTTTTACCTTATTTAATTTCAATGATAATTTTATTAACGATAAAAGATTAGAAATACATACACGTATGTAGGATCCATAGATTTATATAAGTACACAGAAAAAGAGGGTTGAGAGAGAGAGAGAGAGAGAGAGAGAGAGGATAACAGAGAAAGAGAAAGAGAGAAAGAGACGAAGGATTGTTCGAACATTACCACGTGTAGGACATACTCACAATCAGTAAGAGAACTAGAATCGTATCTAAATCACGTTGCCCTAACGATAATCCAGATCATAGACCGTAAGCTTAATCGTGCCAAGCTAATTTGGTCTCTAGAAACTCTCTCCAGACTGCCATCGTAGTCGTAACATTCCCAAGGAAAACTTACTTCCGCATGTATGAGAGAGAGAGAGAGAGAGAGAGAGAGAGAGAGAGAGAGAGAGAGAGAGAGAGAGAGAATGTGCCAAGAAAGCTCCTTTCCAAAAGCTCCTTAACTAATCGCTAAGAATATCTCTATGCAGGAAGAGAACATGCATATACATATATATATATATATATGTATATACACACATACTTACACACACACACATATATATATATATATATATACGTACATATATATGTATATATCATACGGATAGAAAGAAACGTAAAAATATTTTCAAGTGATTTATGGACAATGTGATTAGCGATCGATATCGAAAATAATGCGAATTAAGGAGCATAATGGGATGATAGTAGGGGTAAAGGGAGATGGGGGTTGGGGGAGAGGGTCCAGGGGATAAGTTAAAAGAGGTATCTCGTGGATGGAACAGGGAGGGGAGGGGAGGAGAGGATGAGAGATTCTAATGGTAAATTCTCCTTTAATTCCAACGACCAGTTTCACTAATCTCTCGAAATTGATCACCCTTCATGTAAACGCCTACAAGCCATTTCCAAGCTTCCAAAGCACGTAATTTTCGTTAGAACGTAACTCTCTTCCTCTCTCTCTCTCTCTCTCTCTCTCTCTCTCTCTCTCTCTCTCACCGTTCTACCCATCTTCCATTACTAGCAAACGATTGTAACTGCCAATGGTGATTTCGTTGGACGTATAAATTGTCGATACGAATCTTCCTTCTCTCTCTTTCTCTCTCTCTCTCTCTCTCTCTCTCTCTCTATCTATCTCTATTTCTATCTGTTTGTCTCTCTCTCTCTCTCTCTCTCTCCTCTCTCTCTCTGTCTGTCTCTGTTTCTATCTTTCTCCTTCAGTCTGTCTCTCTCGAAACGGTCCATTCCATCATTTCAAGGCAAATACATTTCCAGATACGAGATTCAACGGCATAGAATTATTATACTTTGACAAGATGTCTTCGTTATTTGAATTGTGGAATATCGTATTAGAGGATTAAATAGAATGCTTGGGACGATGCGTTTCTCATAGAAAATCATGGGGTCGTAAATATTTCTTTTACGATTATTATTATTAATAAGCTTTTGCTGTTTTTTCTTTTTCTTTCTTTCTTTTCTCTGCTTTTATCTTTCTCTTAATAATGATCAACGATCGTTCATCTTACGATCGATTGAAAGATAATCGAAGATCTATCAAGATCTTTTTCATCCTTTAGTTCATAATCGAAGAGAAATGTAAATTTCGCGAAATTGTTTATCAATTTTATATAAATACAATAATACATTTTTATTAAAAGGGTTAATTCAATGACACGAAATCATTATACTAAGATAATAATGTCTTCGTCATTTGTATTGTAAAATTGAATTGCAAAATCGTTAGTGAAATTGAAATGATTAGATCGTAAAAATATTAATAAGACAATTTTTCTTTTTTTCCCTTTTGTTTCTTCTCCTTTTTCTTTTTTTTTTCTCCCTTTTAAATACCTAACGATCATATTGGATCGTACTTGCGATTGATTGATCGTAAGAAGTCAATCGAAGTTTTCATGATAGCTTTTGTCTGAATAAGAGAAAAAGAAAAAATAAAAAAAGAGAAAGGAAACAAAAAAAAAAGAAAATGAGAAGAAAAAAGATAAAAAGAGAAACGAAGAAATAAAACCGATCTCCTGTAGAGAAAAAAAAAAGAAAAAGAAAAAGAAAAAAGAAAAAGAAAAAGAAAAAAGAAAAATAGAAAGAAAGAAAGAAAGAAAGAACGTGAAAGAGAGAAAAATGTATGTAAGTTTCGTCGTCGTGTTGGGGTCGAGGGGGATGGGCAAAGGGGGAAGGAGGGTTCAAAAGAGTTTTGTTTTACAAAGAACATTTCGCGTAAGTTCGATTTCTTTTAGTAAACAAAAAGTGTTGGAATAAACCTACTATAAGAGTTTTTTT
>NC_062208.1:2253690-2258690 GCF_912470025.1 Vespa velutina
TTTGTTTATATCAATTTTCCTCCGATAGGCATAAAGAAAATATTCTACCTTTAATTATCGTATAAAATAAATTTTTATACTATAATTATTTAAATGATTCAAATATTATTTATAAACGTTATCTTTATTCCATTAAGTTTCAATTACGTTTTAACATTTAAAAAAAATTTTACATTTAATATTTCACGCGATACATTTTTATACTATAATTATTTAAATAACGTAAATGCATTGCTCTTATAATTGTTATCCCTATATATATATATATATATATATATATATATATATATATATATATATACACATATATAATTTATATCAGTTTTCTCATAAAACAGTGTAGAAGAAAATTCAGCATTTAAGATGCAATTATATGATAAACTTCTGTATAATAATAATTATTTAAATAATGCAAATGTATCATTTATAATCGCGACCTATATATATATATATATATATATATATATATATATATATATATATATATATATTTCATTCATCTCAGGTTTTCTCGTAAAGCCCAAAAAAAATTCATCCCCGTTTGTAATTTTTTTTTTACTTCTTCTCTTTTCATTTTTGTTTTCATTTCCATTCTTTTTCTTTTTTTGTTTCTTTCTTTTTTTTTTTCCTTTCTTTTTCTTTTTATCCATCCTCTTTCGCCTTCGCGGAGATTAAATTTCGCGATAATTTCTTCTAATTAAATTTCCACGAATATTTTTCTAATCTTTCCGAATTAATTTTCTTTTATTTTTTTTTTTTTCTTTTTCGCCGCTCAGCCCACTGGCTTACTCCTCCCTTGACCCATCCATTTTTAACTTCTTCAATCATGGCAATAACTGAAAGAAAATAAATGTTCATCGTCCACGTGAAAAAGTAACGTTTACGTTAGTGCATTTAATCGAAATATCCTTGAAATCAGCAATGGGTGCTTCTTCGATAAAATGGATCTCTGTGTTCTGAGAAAGATAAAGAAAGATGGAGAAAGAGAGAAAGAGAGAGAGAGAGAGAGAGAGAATATACATACATATGTAATGTGTATTCTCTCGTAGATACGTATACGTAGAACGAAAGATGCTGAAGGGAAAATAGAGGCTGACGTATACAAAGTGATAAAATCGGTAAAAGAGAACCGTTTTCTCGAATCACCAAAAGATAAAGAGAGAGAGAGAGAGAGAGAGAGAGAGAGAGAGAGAGAAAGAGGGCGTGAGGGAAGAGAGAAAGAAAGCTTAATGGCACGATCGAGGTGATTCACCCTTGACATCGGAAAGTCGTCAGGGAATATCGATCATAGGATCTCGAAAAAGTAGAGAGGATCTACTAACGTTTCTTCCGAAAGATTCGTATAAATCTTAATTTCCTACGTTTTTCGTTCTTATTTTTCTTTCTTCTTTTTTTTTTTTTTTTTTTTTTTATTTATCACGATCTTAAAAAAAAAAAAAAAAAAAAAAAAAGAAAAAAACAACGATAACAACAATCGCCAATCTTTCTTCGAAAGAGATTTAAGAAAACATTGAGATGTTGATATTAGAACGAAACGGAAATACGATATGTTATTATTATTATTATTATTAATAATTTTTTATTTCGTAACAAATATTTATGAGAGAGATAGAGACAGAGAGGGAATAAAGAGAAAAAAAAAGGACATAATTTAATATTCGGTGATCCTAAAAATCAGAGGCGTCGTATAATTTTGTTTCTTTTCGGAGAACCGTAACGCTCGAGGGAATTGCCTCTCGATTGATCCATTAACTTACGAAGAAAAAAAGAGAAGAAAAAAGAGAGAAAAAGAAATATATATATATATATATATATATATATGAGAGAGAGAGAGAGAGAAAAAAAGAAGGAAAAAATTTGCTTTTCGAGATCATTCAATGTAGTTGAAGAAACATTTTCTTCTTTGTTTTTCTTCTTCTTTTTCATCGTAATCATTGTCGTCATTTTCAACTTCATCGGCTTCTCCCTCTCTTTCTCTCACTCTCTCTCTCTCTCTCTGTCTCCTTTTTCTTTCTTTTTCACTCTATCACTATTTCTAACAAGAAAGAACGACGCATAACTTTCCACGATGCTCGATTCTCATTCGTTCGATTCTCATTTTTATTCCCATAAAAATATAACGACTTGGTCTATTAACCGTACCGTAAAGATTGCGTCTATTCTGGCTTATGGTGAATCGATCATAGAAAGAAAGATAAAGAGAGACAGAGAGAGAGAGAGAGAGAGGAAGAGAATGAAATCGTTCGTGGATATAATCCTATAAAATCTTAAATTTGTCTCTTCCTCTTTCTCTCTCTTTCTCTCTCTCCCTCTCTCTCTCTTTTCCTCTCTCTCTCTTTTTCTTTTTCTTTTTCTTTTTCTTTTTCTTTTTCTAACCCTGTCTATTTTTTTTCCAGCCTTGAAACAGTCCCACCTAAATATTCCATACTCTTAATATTCCATTTGAAAAATCTTCGATTATTTTCTACGTACAAATCAACATTGATATATTCGATTTTACAGATATAACGATCGATCGATTTAAATTGGATCATTGATCGACGAACAATGACGAATGACGTAATGTGTTATAATTTATTATCATTGACTGTTCAATGAGATTGAAAAATCTGTGTTGATAATTTTCAAAGGAAAATAATAAAATGACAAAAAAAAGTGATTGAGTGCGTCGTTTCAAACAAGGAACACACACGAACATACATATAAATAAATATATATATATATATATATGTGTGTGTGTATGTATATGTATATATTTTAGCAACATGAAGGAACGTGATAATTACTAATTTAATGATAGTGATATTAATGTACACACACACGCATATATATATATATACATACATACATATATATCTACAAAGTATTAACTTTAAGTGACTATAAATGATTATCAAGAAGGACAAAGTGAGAAGATATTATTTTTGTTAATGATTATGATCAAATATACTTTGATGGGTTTGATTGTTTGGAAAATTTGATTAGTTTGATCACGTGACAAGTGACTCTCATCGCTCTTTACATTAGTAAAAAAAGAGTGTGAGAGAGAGAGAGAGAGAGAGAGAGAGAGAGAGAGAGAGAAAAGAAGGAGAAGAAAAAAGAACAAAAAACAAAAAAACGAACAAACAAAAAATTATAAAAAAAATGGATCACGTGCACTTGAAATCAAGATCGAGTTCAAACTCGAAAAGCAACAATACGACGAAGGTGGGCTGCGAAAAGGCGTCGAGACGCCTTAGGACGATTCTAGTGAAGGCGTCGCGTCTCGGCGTCTCCACGTCGGAGGTCGCCGGATTGCCCGCCGCCAAGAAGCTCTTCCCACAGAGGGATCACGGTTGGAGACTTGCGGTTTTTCTTTTCCTCATGTTCGCCGGTGGTGTTATCGTTGCACTCGTTTGCACCACGAGAAGGGGATGCTCCAAACTCGAAGACATTGTAAGTATAAATTACAAAACTATTCGATATTTATCTCTCTGTAAATGTGTACACGTGTGTGTGTGTATATATATACGAAATCAACTCGTTTAATAGATCGGTCTATTAAACGGAATGAAACAGAAAAAAAAAAAAGAAAAAGAAACACTCGCTTGAAAAAAGAGAAAAGAAAGTAGAAAAAAAAAATAGAATTATTTGTAGAGGAGAAATTTTTTTTTTCCCTGATATCTCACGCGATTCTTTCGTTTTGTCTCTTTTTCTTTTCTTTCTTTTTTTTCTTTTTTTTTTTATCTTTTCTAACGAATTTCTTCGAGCGTGATGTAAAAGAGAGAAATAACGATGAGGTCCATAAAATAATATATATATATATATATATATATATATATATATATATATATATATACAGAATATATAAAGAGAGAAAAATAGAGAAAGAGAGAGAAAGAGAGAGAGAGAGAGTGAGAGAGAGAGAGAGAGAGAGAGAGAGAGAGAGAGAGATAGAATGGAGGGAGAATCGTGTTAAGCATGTTTCGAGTATAGGAGAGGAGCCAGGCGATGAAATTACAGATCAAGGGGTTTCTAAACAATTACGCTGTCGGCAGGAGGTCAGGGCGAGTAGCGTGAGGTTAGGGGTTACGGCTCGCAGGAGTCGAGGCTTGCGGCCTGCGGCTGGTTGCGGACGAGGGTCGAGGCTAACAGGAAGTGCTCTCTCACGGTCTACCAATGGACGGAGTGGGTTACATCGGCGAACGCTTCTCCAACATTCACTCGTCGTTCTCTTGTCTGATATTCCCTCGGGAACAGAGCGTTCCATTGTTCCTTCGGGGGCGAAGAGAGATAGACATGAAGGATTCAGGGTGACGTGAAGGAGAAGATGGTGGTGATGGTGGTGGTGATGGTGGTGGTGTAGTAGAGAGTTAGTAGTAGGTTGAGTATGATAGGTTTGTAGGTAGGATGTCTAGGTAAGTAGCTACCAAGCTAGCTAGGAATCTGACTACTACTACTACTACTACTACTACTACTACTACTACTAGTACTATTACTATTACTGCTACTAACTATAAACTACTATCTATCTGTGTATGTGTGCGTGTATATGTACATAACTACATACGTATAGAAACGAGTAAGTAGATATAATAGTTATTGCTATTAGTGTTATATATCGATGGCGATAGTAGTATGATGAAAATGGTGATGGTGCTAGTACTAGTGGTAGATATATATATATATTTAAATATATATACATATGTGTGTGTGTATATGTGTATGCATGTATATAACAATTCACCATAGAACATCGCGATTACATCGCAATCGATTGGTCTCCAGGATGGTAACTTCGAAAGTTAGTTCCTCTTTGAATCGTCGAAGGACGGTGGGGTTTGGTAGCGATTTTCATTGACGTAGTAGTAGTTGGGTCGAGGGTCGATTATCGTCGACCGACTGATTGGCGGTCAGAAACATCGTTTGGGAGTTTAAACCAGAACGCTTTCTGTATTTTCCATTCTATGAGGTAGGTAGGTCGGTAGGTAGGTAGGTATGCAGGCAGGCAGGCAGGTAGG
>NC_062208.1:2261190-2271190 GCF_912470025.1 Vespa velutina
CGGCCGACTTGTTTTCTCTCTCTCTCTCTCTCTCTCGTTGGCGTGCACTCTGTATCTCTTTAACTTTTACACCCTTCAAACACACACGAATTTATAATATATTCTATTTGATTATCGTCAATAATGATTCTTCATTTTTTTTCTTTTCAATGGTTCATCAATTATGTATAGTAGATCTGTCAGAAAGATGAAAATTATAAATAAATAAATAAATAAAGTGTTAAATTTCTTTCGTTCGTTTTTATTTTACAAAAAGAATAAGAAAGAAAGATAGAAAGAAAGAAAGGGAAGAAAAAAAAATTAGGAGAAAGGATCATCGTACTTATTACGATCATCTCTCCTTTCTTATAATTCTTATTTAATCTTTCATTTGAATTTCTTCATTTCAAAGCTTTCGTTTTTATGTAATCATTATATATGGGATTCAATCGATATTCTCTCTCTTTTTTTTTTCTCTTTTCCCTTTGTTTCTCATTTCTTTCTTTTTTTTTTTTTCCTTCAAATAAAACACGATTCGATTTATTTCAAATATAAATCACCGTGTATTCGTATAATTTTCTCTACGTGAATTAAACGTACGTATAATGTAAACAAATAAATCGCATGCTTTATGAAAATGTTATTAATAATGATAATTATATCCTGCGAATTGATTTTATATTAATAAAAAATTTTATGGGTGATCTCGTTCAGCGATTAAAAGTAAAAAAAAAAAGAAAAGAAAAGAGAGAGAAAAAGAGAAAGGAGAAGAAAAGAATTTTCACAATTGACGGATTAATATAAAATTCGTTAGAATGGTATAAAAGAATATATTATAAATGAAAGAACGATCAATTAAAATACTATTACATTTTATGCATTATTAATCATAATTCGAATTTCATTATTATTCATCATTTAAATAAAATTCTATGCGCTCGCGTTTGGCGATTGAAGAAGAAGAAGGGGAAGAGAAGAGATAAAAAAAAGAAACGAACAAAAAAATAAGAAAAAAGAAATACAAAAAAAGAAGAAAAGAAAAAAGGAAGAAGAAAGGAAAAAAGAAAAAGAATTACCTCCATTGACAGAATCAAATCTTTATTTCAAATCAACAGGTCTCGCGCCAGGAGGATGGTAGGGGTGGTGGTGGTGGTGGTGGTGGGAGGAGAAATAAAAAGAAAAAGAAAAGAAATAAAAAAAAATAATAATCTCTCTCTCTCTCTCTCTCTCTCTCTCTCTCTTTGTCTCTCCTTATCGAATACTTCGATTTATTCTCTCCTTTTCTCTTTGCGATTATTTCATTTTTTTTTTTTTTTCTTTATTCCTTCTTCCACCTCTTCTTTTTCAAACTCTCTATTTTCTTTCATACAAGGAATAGCAAATCCTGTTACAATAGAAAGAGGAATCAAGATTAAAGGTAGAACAAATTAAGGTCTCGAAAAGCTATTTCGTGTCGAGATTTCGTCTTTTCAATGCAATTCGAGTAAAAATCGCGATTTGCACGAGCGATATCTCTCTCCCTCTCCCTCTCTCTCTCTCTCTCTCTCTCTGTCTTTTTCTCTCTATCATTTGAGAGAGCGAGTAGGATGAGTAGATAGATGGTGATAGAAGGGATGAGGAGGAAGGCTAAAGAGGAAAGACATTTTCCCGTTAGCCGGAGCATGCACGATCCAATGATGGCAAACGCAACGATGCCTCTCGGCGATAAAAAAAAAAAAAAGAAGGAGGAGGAAAACAAAAAAAGAGATAAAAAAAAAAAAGAAAAAAGAGAAAAGGAAAACAAAAAGGAAAAAAGAGGAGAAGAAAAACGAATGCAGATGGTGAGAAAGGCTTTCGAACGTAGCACGTCGATCCGATTACAGCGCGAACGACGAGCGAGTGTCAGCGGCCATTAGCGGGCTCTCGAATTTCAAACCCTCGCTTCCGTGATTACCGCGCTGCCGTAAAAGAGATGGATGAAGAAGAAAAAGAAGGGAAAACTGGGAAATGCTAGGGACGTCCAGGGCTCTTCGTCGCAACTTGCTAGGGAAAAAAGGATAGACAGAGAGATCGACAGAGAGAGAGAGAGAGAGAGAGAGAGAGAGAGAGAGAGAGAGAGAGAGAAGATCGTTCGGTGGAAAAAAAATAAAAAGAAAAACGAAAAAGAAAAAGAAAAATTTCCGGCTCCTCGTAAAACCGTAAAAGGAGACAGATAGATAGAGAGAGAGAGAGGAGGGGGGGGAGGGAGGAGGAAAAAATAGATAAAAAGCAGGATAAAAAAAATAAAAATTTATTTCACAAATCCGTATCGATGCCATGGAAAGCAATAACCATAATGACCATAATTCACCCTTCCTTCCTTCTTTCTTTCTTTACTCGTTTCACCATGAAAACGAATTTTATTACAGGATTAATCGTTCGACTTAAATGAAATCCAAACAACTTTGTTAGCTTTCAATAATAATCATGATGATGATAATAACAACAAAAACAATAACAACTACGACAACAGCACCAACAACAACAATAATAATAAGTAAAAACAAAAAAAAAGGAAAAAAAATCAAAGAACGAAAGAGAGAAGGAAAGAAAGAAAGAAAGAAAGAAAGAAAGAAAGGTAAAGAAAAATCTCAATCGTATGAATGTAGATGTAATTGGGTGTATTTAGAACAACGTTTAGAGAAAAAGAAAAAAAGGAGAAAAATAAAAAGAAAGAGAAAGAGAAAGAGAAAGAGAGAGAGAGAGAAAGAGAGAGAAAGAGAGAGAGAGAAAGAAAGAGACTCGTCTCGAGTATTTGAATTCGAAGAAATGTTACTGCTGCGACCTCGTACTCGTAGAACTTTTTATATTTTCTCTTTCTCCTTATTCCCATTCGAAAAGAAGTAGACTCGTAAGTATAATCCATGAAAAGAGGTAGAGATGCCGAGTTACCTTCAAGTATCTGGTAGTCGCTATGAACGAGCTTTAGTCGTATACGAGAAGAGTTATATACATATACATATATATATATATATATATATATATATATATATACATATACACAGAGAGAGTGTAAGAAAGAGAGAGAGAGAGAGAGAGAGAGAGAGAAGAAGAAGAGGGATAGATGAGGAAAGGGAGTATGAGTCGTACGAAGAGGTGGAGGATGCGGAAGGGTGGTGAATTAGAATCTTCCACGTGGCAGGCAGTATCGGAGGGTGGAACGTAACGTTGAACCATCCTGTAGACGATAGTAACCGTGCAATGTTCCACGATAATGTCAGAGTCTCGGGGACATAAAAGTTGGGTCAGGATCGAATAGAGGAGAACGAAGAGGACGAAGGGGTTAGAGAAGGAGGATGAGTGAGAGGAAGAAAGAAAGGTAGAGAGGGAGGGAATATAAGAGGGGATGATAGGAGGAACAGTGTGCCTGGTGTGGAAAGAGGAGGAATCGAGAAGAGGGTGGTGGTAGAGGTAGATGGGCGCTAGAGCGTAACTTGATATAGCTGCCAGCAAGCTGCCGTAGACTGGTATCATATCCTCTCTCTCTCTCTCTCTCTCTCCTCTCTCTCTCTCGCTTTCTTGTAGTCTGGTCCTTCTTGGTATTACCTACTGTATCTATCTATCTCTCTTTCTCTATCTATCTATCTATCTATCTAACTATCTATCTATCTATCTATCTATCTATCTATCTCTCCTCCTTTTCCGGTCTCTCTCTTTCTCTCTCTCTCTCTCTCTCTCTCTCTCTCTATCTTTCTATCTCTCTATCTCTCTATCCATCTCTCTCGATTGCATACGGATCCATGGTCACACGCTTACCCCAGAATATTTTCTACGTAAATGCTGCATCGATGTTTTCTCAGCAACGACGGCATAGAGGAGAGGATAAAGATATAGATAGAGATGGAGTGAGAGAGAAAGAGAGAAAGAGAAAGAGGCCTTTTCTCGTAGGACAACTCAACCTTCCCGTCTCTCTCTCTCTCTCTCTCTCTCTCTCTCTCTCTCTCTCTCTTGTCCTCTTTTTCTTCTTGTCGCTCCTCGACTCGCTACGAAACTCACTGCTGCTTTTCTTCTCCTCCATTTCTTTCTTTCCTTTCTACTTCTTTTTTATTTCAATCTCTCTTTCTCTCTCTCTCTCTCTCTCTCTCTCTCTCTCTCTCTCTCTCTCTCTCGATATATATATATATATATATATATATATTCATCCAAACCCTTCACGTTTTCATCTTCGTATTTCGCGATCCGGAATGCTCCAGCTGTTACGTCCAAGCTACGTTGATAGGACAACAGCCCGACGGTTCCGCTCAGACGGTGAAACATCGTCGAGCGTGCATAAGTCGTCCTCTCTTTCTTTCTCTCTCTCTCTCTCTCTCTCACTCACTCTTTCTTTCTTTCTTTCTCTCCCCTTCCAACTAAATTGTGAAATAAAATCTTTACGTAGCTACGCTTCTGGCTAGTACATCTCCAACGAAAGAAAAGGGATAAGGGTGATGTTGGTTGCGGTGGTGGTGGTGGTGATGGGGATAGTGGGGATTGGTGGTGTATTATGGTTGACATAGGGATGGGGATGCGTTTCAGAATAGGAATAAAAACGAGATGTATGCCCAAGCCAAGCTTGGTTTTGGATTATTCAGATTTACCGTCGAAGAACAAGGGACATTGTTCGAGATAACTAAGATGGCCGACAGATTTTTTTGTACTTACTGTCTGTCGTACCATCATTCGTTATACCTGTCCGTTTAGGATTAAGAGAAAAGAAATTATACGTGGAATTTGTTAATACCGGACTAGCGGGAAGGTGGATGATGGGGATGGAGGATTGGTGAATGGAAAGGGGGTTAGAACGTTGGAAAGAAATCCAAAAGGATTTTTCTTTTTAGAGAACCGACTTGAAAAGTTTTCGATTGATTTCAAAAGAAGAAATTAGATTTGATTCTATTTCCTTTTTTTTTTCCTTCTTCTTCTTCTTAAAAATATTCTTCGGTCTCTAATATGTTTTTTCTTTCTTTTTTTTTTTTTTTTTTTTCTTTTTCCAATAGTAAAATATTATAGAGATTTAAATTTTCTTATGGAAAAATGTTCACCCAGCCTGTACCTTTTTCCTCTTCCCCTTTCTCTTTCTTCGTCTGTTTGGTCCTTTCCTTTTTTTTTTCTTTTTTTCTTTTTTCTTTTATCTTTCTTCTTTTTTTATTTTCTTCTTCTTCTTCTTCCCTCTATGCAATTCTAATCATTTAGATCAGTTATCATAGATAGTAAAAGCAATATAGCTTTAACAAGCGAATAGTTTTAGTTCGCATTATTGTAGCAGCGCTCGAATGAGTTACGCATTCTGAAGTTTCGTCGATGGTTTTGTCCAACCGTTTAGGAGAACTCGAGAACTCCATTATCCTCTTGCCCCGCTTCGAGGATTCCCGAAAATGAAGATACTCCATTGACCGAGATCCACTCGGGGAAGGAGAACCTCGAGTACGGTTACGGTAAATGGCCTTGAACTCGATTAAGTCCCGGAATCCTGTATTGCAATCCCTTTTTACGTTTCCCACGTTCGTTCCAGATGCCGTCTTGCTCGTTCAATCGTTTGTATTCTTTCATCGAATATATTTTACAAGAATTTCACTTCATCGATATAACTTTTCTACTTTCTTCGATATTATTTCTAATTTAACTTTTTATTCCCCATTTGTTCTTATTTATTCATTTATTTATTATTTTTATTTGTTCGTTTGCTTTGTTTCGTTTTCGTCTATTTCATTTTCTTTTCTTTTCTTTCTTTTTTTTTTTTTTTTCTTTTTTTATCCATTTCCTTTTCATATTATACCCGTTAACAAATAGATCGTATAAACGTTGAAAATAGAATTCATTTTGAATATGGAACTTTGACTAATCGATTATCATTCGCTTCGTTTGCTTTCTAATGACGTTACCAGATACAAAAGTATCTCCGTCCGCGTGCAAATACACGTTTGAATTCAAACTTTTGCCATATCAAAAATCTATCAGATTTATCGTATCTATTATCTATCCATGTATTATTATTTTAATTATCATTGAAAAATAATGTATCTAATTGATTGAAAATTTAAAAGAACTTGCTAGCATCCAATACGAAAGATTTTCTTTCGTTCAATTCATTTATAATTTTTCTGCTTTTATTTTCTTCTTGTCTTTTTTTTTCTTTTCTCTTTTTTACGCACGACACAATGAAATTGAATTTTTTTGTGGTCGATTAGCCATTGAAACGAAGCGTCGTGAAATTTTAAAAAAATCGCTCCAACGTGTCATTCGTTTACATCGGAATATTTTACGACTACACTTCAACGCTATTACTACTACTATTACTACTACTATTACTACTACTACTACTACTACTACTACTACTACTGCTACTGATACTACTCCTCTTGCATCTTTCAGCGTCGAGCTAAACTTCAAGGAAAAACTTTGCTGCAGATTAACTTAATATCGATCGTTAGCAAGCTACGCTAATTACTTTGATACGCGTTTGACCGCGTTCATAGCCACACCCTGCCTTAACTATCACCGGGTCCTTATCGCCCTTTAAACCACAGTTAACCGATAACAACCGAGCCATTAATTAAGCTTAATCGACGAATTTACCTATCTAATTGCGATTATAATAACAACGATAATGACACAATCATAATAGAGTATATACTAATAGTCGAATTATACACACACACACACACACACACACACACACACACATATACATATGGATCTATTAGTTAATGATATAATATATACGAATAATTCGTAAACAATATTTGTTATAGAATTTATTCAAACATTATGTACAACGTTGGATCATTAAACGAAACAAGAATGGTATATATATATATAAAAAGAAGAAGAAAGATAATAATTCAATGATAGCAGAAGAGGGCACAGTAGAAATCCAATTAGCTACTAGTTAACAATATAATACATATATATATATATATATATATATATATATATATATATATATATATATATACACAGAGGAGTAATTTGTAAATAGTATCGATTACAAGATACGATCGTGTCATTATGAAGAATATTGCATCGTTAAATGAAATACGAATGAGGCAATGAGAGAGAGAGAGAAAAAAAAAAGAAGAAAAAAAAGAAAAAAAGGAACAATAATCAAAAAATAATACTAAACAATATAATAATAATAATTGAATCGTTATTACAGAATATTTAATAAAGTTAACGACTTATTATATACATTATATACACGTACGTACATACATACATACATATATATATATGCATTACGTATATTGGAAAGATTCGTAAATAAATGATATAATGTTCCTATATGTTATACGATGTTTAAAGCATTATGCGGAACAACGGTTACATCGTATTTCTCTGTACCATCGTTAAACGAAACGAAACGAAACGCAGATGGGACATGAAAGAAAGAAGAAAAATGTGTCATCCTCTCTAAGAGGGTTAGATAGTTGCTCTCTTCGCGTTCCCTCGTTTTACACATTTTGCCATGCCTTCCCTTACTTCGACGTAGAGACGATAAAACGAGGAGACGAGCACGACGGACAATTTCGTTTTCGCCTGACGAGAGTTTCAAACGGGACTGGTTCAAGAGAGGAGACTGGGGTACGGGGCTTGAAAGAGGCCTCAACAGCAGCGATCCTGGATATGAGAGAGAGAGAGAGAGAGAGAGAGAGAGAGAGAGAAAGAAGGAGGGAGGGAGGGAGGGAGAGAGAGAGAGAGAGAGAGAGAGAGAGAGAGAGATCTGGCAGCAGCTGCAGTCACTAGGAACGCGACTGCAGCTGCATCGAGGTGCTACCACGTTGCTACCGAGTGAGTATGAGTGAGGAAACGAACGACGAGGCACGGGGTGATAGAGAGGGAAAAGAGGGTGGATGGGTTGCACCCTCCGGCTTCTGCATCCGGGAGGTTACAAGTGCTGACGTGGAGCACCGTGCGCGTATTGCAAAATAGAACCGCAACGAGGATGAGAGGATGGAAAGGAGAATCCTTCGAAACTGCCATAGACGACGATCTCTCTTCCTTACCCCTTCTACTCTGACCAAAACCCTCACATAACCCTTACCCTTCATCCTCAGCCTCTATTTCATCCCTACCTCTACTAAGTCCCAGCTACAGCCTCAACCCCTTACCTATGATGTTTCCTTTCAAGACAGATTTTTCAATTTCGTCCAACCACCGAACGAATCAGATCAGATTCGTTTCGTCCAAGAAGAGAGAAAGAGAGGAAGATAGTGAGAGATAGATAAAGAGAGAGATAGAGAGAGAGAGGGGGGGGATGGTACCGACAGTTTAGGTACCTGCTGAGAATTTTGTTAACACCCACCGCCTCTCTCGCAATTTCAGCTCTATTCGCTTTTCGATTTAACGCTTAACGAGCTATCGAAAGAAACTTCCGTTTTTTTCAAACTCATTTCTTGCTACATATAAAAAAAAAAACAAAAAGAAAAGAAATAAAGAAAAAAGGAAGAAGTGTATATATATATATATATATATATATATATATATATATATAAAAAGATATTATCTTCGAAGAAGAGGAGTCGATCATTCTTCTACGATAGTTTTTTTCCTTCGAAAATGATAGTACGAAAAAAGAGAGGGATGGATGGATGGATAGATAGATAGATAAATGGAAAGAGAGAAAGAGAGAGAGAGAGAAAGAGAGAGATAACTTGTGAATTGTCGCTTCATTCTTCCGTCTACCCTTTTTGTTACATATATGTACACATGCACACACATGTATATATATATATATATATATACCTACATATACATATATAGATGGAGATAGAGAAGCGGCATTTTAAATGATGCTCGAACAAACTGTTTTCTCTCTTTCTCTCTTTAAATGTCTCTCTCTTTCTCTTTCTCTCTTTAACTGTCTCTCTCTCTTTCTCATTCTGTCTCTCTCTTTTTCTCTCTGTCTCTCTATCTCGTTCCAGTACAAAACTGTAAAACGTTACTACTACGCCTAACATACATAATTCCTCGTGTATACGCAATTAACAGACAGTCCAACGTGAATATCAACGAGCGGAGGAGAGACAATTTGAGCTTTTTCAGTGGCACGTTAAAGCTGATTCATTATCGCCTGCCTGCCTGCCTGCCCGCCCGCTTGCCTGCTTGCTTGCCCGCCCGCCTGCCTGCCTGCTTGCTTGCCCGCCTGCCCGCCTGCCTTCCTGCCCACCCGCCCGCTTGCCTTCCTGCCCACCCGCCCGTCTACCTGCCCGCCCACCCGCATACCTGCTCGCCTGCCTGCCCGCCTGGTTGACTGCCTTGAACAAACCTACATAATCGAGCTTCTTTATCCTCTTTAACATAAAGAAGAAGTATTTCAACTTCGAATGAACCTGATCTACATACGAAAATATTTCCAACGAAATATGATACGCGATCATTGGAATATTTGAAAATTGACGAGTTAGATTGATTACTCATTTGGATACATCAAACGAGAAATCGATTTCTTCGATCCTATCGATCGATCTTTTCTTTTTTTTCCTTTTTGTTTTTCTTTTTTTTTTTTTTGTTTTTTCCTTTTTTTTGTTCTTTTTTTGTTTTGTTTTGTTTTTTTCTTTTTTTTCTTTTTTTTGAAACGTTATCTCTACACGCAGGATGGAGTAATCAAAAAGTTTCCAAACGATTTTAAATCTCGTATTACCTTGTTTTTTTTTCTTCGCCCCGATCCCTCCTCCCTTATCCCTGAGAATTTTTCGGCTAATTTTCTCGTTTCCTTTCATTTGAAATTTGTAAAAAAGTTTCTCGGCTTGTAGTTTTACGATTTGAAAAAGAAAAAAAAAAAAGAAAAGAAGAAAGAAAAAGAAAAAGAAAAGAGAAAAAATCAGCTCGCAAAATACCTACTGAGGAAAATTAAAAAAAAAAAAAAAAAAAGAAGAAAGAAAAGGGAAGAAGAAAAAAAAAAGGAAGAAGGAAACTGTAAAAAAAAAAATTGTAAAACCGTAAAAAAAGTGAGGGGGGGGAAGGGTTCGGGGGTAAAAGTTCCGTGGCGGTTTGTTGTTATTTTGCGATTTAAGCGATTTGAAAA
>NC_062208.1:2291190-2301190 GCF_912470025.1 Vespa velutina
GTATGTTATAATTAACGTTGGAAAAGTGCAATGTAGATATAAATATATATATATATATATATATATATATATATATATATATATATATTATATAGTTAGAAAAGGAGGGAGAGTCTCAGCGGGAAACTCGTCGAATAGTTGGATATATATTCTCAGAGAGATCCGACATAATTCCTTCGAGACCAGGTCGGACGGGTTTGAGAGCGATAAATTTCAAGCTAGTAGTCGGATCATGGAAGGTACGGGGTAGCAAGCTAGCTAGCTAGAGAGAAAGAGAGAGAGAGAGAGAGAGAGAGAGTAAGAGAGACGACAACGATGATGAGGTGGAGGAGTATGAGAAGGAGAAGGAAGAAAAGGGGGTTGGGATAGGGGAGGTGAAGTCTCGGCGTAACGCGAAGATTTCATCGCGTTGAGATTCGAAAAGGCCGTAGACCTTTGGTGTGTCCTTGTATAAGTGTGTTGTCCATGTCTCTGTGTTTCTACATCTGTGTCCTATGCCTGTATATGTGTATATATGTGTCCTATGCGTTCATATTTCTGAGTGTTGAAGACGGAAAACGTCAATAATGACGTTGAGGTAGGTCGTCGCGAAATCGCACGTCGTCGTCTAGTAACGAGAAGAGAGAGAGAGAGAGAAAAAGAGATGATTTGATAGAGCGAGAGAGAAAGAGAGAATGGATATGTCTGTGTGTGTGTGTGTGTGTGTGTGTGTGTGTAGATGTGTATGAGGGGGAGAGAAAGAGAGAGAGAGAGAGAGAATGTGCCACCTGTTACGTCCCTCCTTCGGACTCTTCCTCTTCAATGGTCGTGCGACCTGAACGAACATAAAGTCAAAACTTTGACTTCCTTCGAGGAATCAATGAAAGGAATCTAGCAAAAAATGATTATACGATTTATACTTATTATTTCTTTTTTTTTTTTTTCGTTTGTTTCCTTTTTATCCTCTTCTCTTGTTTTTTTTTCTTTTTTTTTTTTTTCTTTCCACCTCTCTTTTCCCTAATCAAATAACACGCGATAGGTGTTTACAAATCCATCCAAGATATTCATTGAGCGATTGAGATTCATTTTCTTTCCTTTTTCTATTTCTTTTTTTACATGTTTTTTTTTTTTTTTTAGGGGAGTGGGGTAGGGGACGGGAGAGACGGGGGATGCGATTTTTTCTTCCTTTTTTTTTTTTTTTTGGCATTTTTTCTCTTTGCTTTTTTACTTTTATTTTCTTTTTTCTTTTTTCTTTTTTTCAATTCAGCACACACCGCTATAACCATTGAGTTATTTCATTCTCGATTGAATATGATAGCGGGAGAATTTTATGGTGTAATAAGGATCAGAATTGGAATGACATGGAGTGTGATTTCGGATAAATGTTACACGTTTTGCTAGTAGGGATTTCTCACACTCTTGCCTTCCTCTGCCTCTCCTATTTTCCCCCGCCATGTCTCTCTGTATTTTAAAATCAGAAACACAAAGTGTCGAAGGTTAAAATGTTTATCGGATGTATGCAAACACATACACACACACACACATATTATATATATATATATATATATATATATATATATAAAAAGAGTTAAAATAAAATTATACTTTTTAACGTTTGTATTAATAATTTAAAAACGTTAATTGTATAAGATCTCATAATTAAAATAAATATCTGATCGAAAGACAAAAAGTCTATGGAAATAACGTCGTTAGAATTAAACGAATTCAGAAGAACGAGAGAAAAATACGGAACGCGTATCAGCAATCTGTTGTTCCTCTTTTATTTTATCCACCAATTTTCTTCTTCTTCTTCTTTTTCTTTATTATCCTCTTCTCCTTTATTATCATCATCATCATCATCATCATCATCTTCTTCTTCTTCTTCTTCTTCTTCTTCTTCTTCATCTTTCGTCGTTTACGTTTACGTAAGGTAACCTTCATGAGTATCGATCGATCATCGTAATCGTCGAGTTGTCCTCGTCGAGATGCATGAGATATATCAAGGGACATTATTTACACGAGGGATCGGCCGAGTGGGAATTGTGAGGAGAAGGGTGGAGGGCGGATTTGGAGTGATGATTGTGGGTGGTACGGTTGTTAGGATAGGAAAGTGAGAGGGACAGAACGGCAGGAGGAAAATGAGACGAACGAGCCGTGAAATTGTAGAGATAAGATACGAGTCGAAGAAACGAGAATTAAAAGCTTCGAGTTATGTACTTACTTATTTACTTAAAGCATGAGACGAAAAATAAAGGAAATAAAGAGAAAAAAAAAAAGAAAGAAAGAAAGAAAAGAAAAGAAAAGAAAAGAAAAGAAAAGAAAGATAGAAAAGAAAGGACGTACGAATAAATGAACAGAGTAAAGAGGTGTCAGGTGATATACGATTTTTTCAGTAATCTCTATAATATTTTTCCTATTCATTCCTTTCTTAGGCAAAATAGATATAAGCCGAAGAAGGTTCAAGCGATAGGTGTGTAGCTATTGTTTATTAAATTAAATAATAAAATATATTTACAACAACCATGAAACGATCGTTCATTTTATTTGTTTGAATCCAAAAAAAAAAAAGAGGAAAAAGAAAAACAAAAAAGAAAAACAAAGGAAGAAAAAATTTACACGCACACGTAAGTAAATGTTAATTATTATATTTAAACGTGCCTCCTGTACGATACCACATTTATTATTGTAAGCGTATTATAAGCAAAAAAAAAGAAAAAGTTTTTCTCCTACGTGAAAGTATTACTACGTAAAGACGATCCTTCGAAATGGACAGAAAAAAAAAAAAGAAAAAAAGGGGAAAAAAGAAGAAAAAAGAGAAAAGAAAAAAAGAAAAGGTAGGTATTTCGTAATTATTTTTAAAATTATTTCAACGATGCGTGAATTTTTTCTTTATTATATCTTTTTTCTTTCTTTTTTTTTTTTTTTTCTTTTGCTATCATTTCGAATTAAATCACGCGATCGATCTAATAAAACGACAGTGTAAGCCAACAGTAAGAAATTCCTTTCAATTGTATGCATTTGAAAAATATTTTTTTTTTTTTTTTTAGAAAATAACTTAAATTCTTTTCGATTGTTAGAATTTCGAACTATAACGTTTCTTTTATACAAACAAACGGGAAGACGCATACACGGCCATAGTATACATAGATACGTACACGTGCCTAGAGCAATATAGGAATACGAAATCGACTCCGATAGAAACGATCGATATGTTTCGCTATTACTGCTGATAGGAGGAACCATAAAAGCTCGTCAGTGAAATACGTATCTGCATAGGGGCTTCGCATTTTAGTGCATCGTACACACTTGTAAAAAAAATGTTTTCGGGAGCTTTTATGCGAATGTCAATGCGATTTTTTTTCCCTTTTTTTTTTTTTTTTGTTTGTTCTTTTCCTTCTTTGTTTTCTCTTTTTTTTTTTTTTTTTTTTTTATTATTGTTTTATTTTTTATCGCTAATCATAGCAAGCGTTTTTTATTTTTTGTTTTCTTTTTTCCTTTTTTTTTTGTTTTTTTTTTTTTTATTTTTCCACGGTCGATGGAACTTTTTTTTCGTCTTCTCTCTTTCCTTCTATTTTTTTTTTTTTAATTCATTCTCGATAACATAAACATCGATAGCCAAAAAAATCATCGATATCTAACGATTAATAAAAATGTTTACAACGATTCGATTGCCACTCTCTCTCTCTCTCTCTCTCTCACTCTCTCACTCTCTCACATACACACACACACATACGCATGCGCGCGTGTTCGTTTTTGTTGTGAAATTAATACGAGTATTACAATGGTAAAATAAAATAAAATAGAGAGAGAGAGAGAGAGAGAGAGAGAGAGAGGGAATTTCAACCTATTTCTCTAGATTTTTCTGCCACTTTGACGAGAGAACAACGAAATATACGTAGCTTACTAATGCATTTTCCGTGTTAGCCTGACGGATCGTTATCCACGTTTCACTCGATCGCCATGACGAATAACAACGCAATAGTATTTTCCGTTCGTTTCTTAATATGTCAGAATTGAAAATCCTTGGATGTTGGAGACACGTCACGATGAAGGATTTCTTTTCTAGTGACATATGCTGGATATACAAAATTTACGAATAAGAAAAAGAAAGTGAAGTTCTATATATATTTTTTTTTCCTTTTTTTTTTTCTTCTTAGAGAGAGAGAGAAAGTCAATAAATTTTTCAAAAGAAAAAAAAAATATATATATATATAATAATAATAAAATATTCACGTAAAGAAACTTACTATATATATATATATATATATATATATATATATATATATATATATATATATCGAAAAGTTATGGCAACGTTCGAGCTCAGGTCGGTCGTATATTAAATTAATCACGTAACTCAACGTGAAAGAAGTTTTGTTATTATTGCATTTTTCATCCTCAGATTCTCTCTTTCGGTTTTTCTTTTTATCCATCAAAAACATTTTGCTTCTTATAGAAAGAAAACGAACATTTATCTCTCGGCAGAGTTCGTGATAGAAGAAGTTTGAAAATCCGCAGGTCATCCGGCAGCACGAAAACGTCAGAAAAAAGGAAAAAGAGAGAGAGAGAGAGAGAGAGAGAGAGAGAAGAGAAAAAAAGAAAAGAAAGGAAAAAAGAAAAATGGAGGAAAGAGGAAGAAGAAGAGGAGGAGGAGGAGAAGGAGGAGAAGGAAGAAGAAGATGAAGAAGAAAGGAAAAAAAGAAAAAAAGGGAAGAAAATCATGAACGGCGGCGCTCTCTCTCTCTCTCTTTCTCTCTCGTTTCTTGATTTCTCCAAAAGGATATCACGAAGTCTCGTAAAAAGGGGATCGGTAAAGGTTACGAGATGGAAAGAATTCACGATGGCTAATAAACTATGAAATGTGATAACTTTCTTCGATCATGGCAATATTTAAAAATTGTAACTCGAAATTTTATCCGTCAATATTTCGATATTTAAACTCGTCCCGATATATTACAATTTTTATTGAGAACAAAATTTTACAATCTTTGACTTTTATCGTCAATTTTGTATAATAAAATCTTCTGCAAGCCAATATAAATAAATAGAAATTTTATTTGTTCCTATATCACGAATTGTATCGAACAATTTTTCCATGAGAATTTTCAATAAAATTTTACTTTCTATTAAACATTTTATAATTATACCGTACATTATATTTTAGTATTATATTTTTAATATCAAATTGCAATATATATCTTGTCTTTTAATGCATCGAATTTTTTTATTTTATCAACAGATTCATAGTATTTAAGTCTGAATCACAATATATTTCCTTTATATATATATATATATACATATATATTATATTTTGACATTTCACTTTGAATTATATGAAAATTAATTCCTTTTTTTTTATTTCTTTCTTTCTTTCTTTAATTCTTTTCCATTATACACATCGACGAACGACAAAGGTAAGTATCAATATATTTATTCCCTATAAGATAATACTTTCATGGAATCATTATTATTAAAAAAAATAAAATAAAATAAAATAAAATAAAATAAAACAAAACAAAATAAAATAAAAAGAAAAAAAAGAAAAGAAAGCAAAGAAGAAAAAAACGAAAGAAGAAGAAAACGAAAGACAATAGAAGAAAGAAGAAGAAAAAGTAAAGAAAAAAAAAAAAAAAAGAAAAAAAAAGAAGAAAAAGAAAAAACCAGATTTTTAATATCCCAAATGACATATTTAGAGACCATTCACAATAAATCCATAATATATACGAGGGTAATATATCCAAAGATAAATATTGCCGCATTGGTAACTCGGTAGGAGACACGTGATACATAATGTGGCGATCGTAGGTTAAATAGCCGCAATTCAGGAAATTCATAATTCACACACCATCGCACCATGCAACCCGCGACCGGAACAGATAGGAGAGCGTTCGTCATCGTTCGTTTAAACCGATCAGCCGTTACCCGTACGCGACACCGATGATTAATCGTGCAAACGCGCCAGGGCAAGTCATTTGCATCTCTCAAAATTCTGGGTTTCTAGCCTGCTTCATCCCTCAGGAACACTGTCTGTGTGTTCCTCCGTAGTCCATTATTTTAAAAATCATCTTTCTAAATTATACTCTTGGAACGAGCTTGAACCCCGACTAGAATACTAGAGACAGAGGAAGAGACAGAAAAATAGAGAGAGAGAGAGAGAGAGAGAGAGAGAGAGAGAGAGAGGAAAATAAATAGAGAATGAGAATGAGAGAGAGAGAGAGAGAAAAAAACGTATAAAGATAAATCTTTTCGTATTAATGGAAGGCCTGTCGCGTGTGTGTCTACTTCCTTGCAGTAAATATACCATGAATACGAGAAAAGTTGCGATATTTTATTCGATTCACATATTTCATTCGATGTCTCCCTCTCTCTCTCTCTCTCTCTCTCTCTCTATTTCTATCTCTATCTCTATCCTCTATCACTATCTCTATTTTATTTATTTATTTCTTATTATTTTTTTTTCTTTCTCTACCTTTTCTTCCTTTTTCTTCTTTTTAATCATCATTCTACAGACATCAAAGTTATCAACTTTGTCTTCGAATTTTTTTTTTCTCCTTCGTTATATTCACATAGAAATTCTATGTCTTGCATTTGAAATGGATTGTGTGATATTAATTAATATTAGAAAGAGAAAGAGAAAGAGAAAAGAAAAAATAGAAAAGTAAGAAATAAATAAAAGGAAGGAAAAAGGATACATAAAGAAATAAATGAAGTTAAGAATTTGGAAAATTTGACGAAAGGAAGAAAGAAGAAAGGGAGGAAAAAAAAAAGGAAGAAAGAAGAGAGAGTGTGAGTTAGAGAACGTGAGAGAGAGAGAGAGAGAGAGAGAGAGAGAGAAAAGAGTTCGTTTTTAAAATTCATAGAAAAAGGGAAGTTGTTGGAAAGAGACATTGAACATAGGAATTTTACAAAGGGTTTCTCTCTGACCATAGGAATAAAACGTACTCTTTGTTCTCTTTCGTATTTTCTCTCTATTGTTCATCGAAGAGGAACGGTATATAAAAGGGTTACAAGTCGTAAGTACACGTTGAACCTTCATCTTTGCGACAAAAAGCTAAAGGGTTGTACGTTGATTTTCGATGGGGAAAAAAAAGAGAAATAAAAAAATAGAAACAGAGAAAGAGAGAGAGAGAGAGATAGAAACTCACTGGCGTAAAACGCTTTGTCGTGAGAAATAATCGAACAAGGGCGATTCCGCTTTTTATCGATCGATCGAAACGCGCTCGCGACAATAGGTTGAGTTCGCTTTTACATAGGACTAGTAGTAACTCTCACGCGACGACGACGTTCAAGTAACCGACAATATATATATATATATTGTCTGTGTGTGTATATATATATACATATAGATATATGTACACGCATACTAAACCAAACTCGTTTCTAACACAATTCGTAGTGGTATGCGTCTCTGTCAGAGAATGTCTCCGCCATTTCCATGCGCCACTTCAATTTCGTTCGTTTCGTGGGTGCCCGTATACCTCAGCTTGCTTAAATTTCAAGACACCCTAGGCCGGGGGGTGTCTTCTTCTATTCCTTAGCTTCCTTCCGAAGGTTCTGCCGAAGCGACACCCGATACATACCGTAATGTTACCAAGGCCGACGTACGTGCTTCGTCTTCGAAGACATTTTGAGATATGAGAAAGAGAGAGAGAGAGAGAGAGAGAGAAAGAGACAGAATGTTTACGTGACGAAGAATGAGAAAAATGTCCTCGTTTTACATAAATCGACATTTTCCATTGACAAATTTTTAACTTTTTCGTTCAACACATACTTCCTCTCTCTCTCTCTCTCTCTCTCTCTCTCTCTCTGTCTTTATCTTTCTTTTTGTCTTCTCTCCTTCTTCATAGTTCATTCTTTATTCCTATTTATATTTCCAGTTAGAAAAATAATATATCAGAGACTATCGTCATGTTCGATATAACGTTTACTTGATGCACGTGCTTTACCATTTCTAAGAAACATACATTAAATGTCTTATCGCATAACGTTAGAATTCATATGGCCATCAGGTACGTCGAAATATATGAGTTTCTATCTGTACGTCTAATGTATATAAACGAAAATACGACAAGGCATAGCCCTTAATATTCCATATGGTAATTTTAATATTTCACATATTTATCATTGAAAATCGTTTCATCGTTTATATTCATTACTTTTTTCTTTTTTTTTTTTTTTTCATATTAATCGTAAGATTTTCAAAACAAATATCAATATTATATTTACAAGACAATTATATTTAATTATTTCTCTGGGATTGGGCAAAAAAAAAAAAAAAAAAAAAAAAAAAAAACCCTGAAAATAAAAAGGAAAATAATAATTCCAATGTAAATTCCAATTGGAATCAAATTGATCGTTAATTTTTCCAAAGGAAAATAATTCATTCAATTGGAATAATTTGACATAACGACGATACGTATATACCGATTGAAGTAATGATTATTAACGAATCTAGAAGCTTAAATAATACATCTATTCGATTTATCCGTATCACAATGGACAAAAGACATACATAAATCATGATACATTAATGAGCGACGTTTTCTTTATAATAACTATTTATAGCTTTATTAAATATGAAACAATATTTGTATCCGGTTTTTTTTTCATCCCCATGCACGTAGACCGAATAACAAAGAAACAGGAAGTCCTGTTATGAGTTACGAAGAAAAAAAAAACACTTTCTCTCTCTCTCTCTCTCTCTCTCTCTTTATTTATATATATATATATATATATATTGTTATATACGGTGGTTGGAGAAAAACAATTACAAGAAGACGATGAAAAGAAACAAAAAGGAGGATGAGGAAAACAAGGAGGTGAAACAGAGAAGAAGAAGAATAAGAAGAAGAAGAAGGAGGAGGAGGAGGAGGAGGAGGGGGTGGAGGAAGAAGAGGTGGTCTGGTAATTTTCCGGACAGACAAGAAAGCTCGCGCAAGGGACGCATTAGCCAAGACTGAGCAGCCCTTCCGTGTATTCCTCACCCTACTCTATACCAGTTATAGCAACCCCTTTAAGCGTCACCCTTATTCTTCGGTTGGCCCTGCGTGTCTCGACATAACGGCCCGTAAAACATAATAGCTAACGAAAATACGGGACCATAATTCGCTCCCTTTACCCCGCCATTCTCCTTCACGTTTGCTACTACTACAAACCCTACCCTCAACCAACCCCCACCACCCCAACATCATCCACCCACCTCATCCTTGTCGGGCCCCTTCTTCTTCATCGTACTCAACCTATCCTATATTCGAGGTTAAATATCGTGGTTTGAGTACACGTCAAAGGAATTGGACGAAGATCCATTTCGTATGGAAAAAGAAGAAAAAGATAATAATAATAATAATAAAAAAAAAAAAAGGATAAAAATGAAAATAAAAAGAGAGAGAGAGAAAGAGGGATGAAAAAAATACCCTTAAAAACGCACGCTAATTTATCCTTCTATTCTTATTTTTATATTTCTTTCTTTTCTTCATTATTTCATTACATTTTTTATCTTTCTCAAATTTCAAAGCTCACGTCACGTATCAGTCTCCGGCATCTATTATGTATTTTATATATATATATATATATATATATATATATATATATACACATATATATTTATCGTTTTACCAATGGCGTTAAGCGGTCGTCGTAAGTTTCAAGTTCACGGTTATAAGTTACCATCTGGTTTCGTGTCGTGCCAACGACCGGAAAAAGAGAGTAGAACGTGAAAGGAATCGGAGACTTGTTTTCAATACTTTGATCATTTTCGTGCAGTTATAGAGAAAAGTAGTAGTAGTAATAGTAATATTATTATTAATAGTAGTAGTAATAGTAGTAGCAGTAGTAATAATAGTAGTAATAATAATAGTAGTAATAGTAATAATAATAGTAGTAGTAGTAGTAGTAGTAGTAGTAGTAATAGTAGTAGTAGTAGTAGTAGTAGTAGTAGTAGTAGTATTGTAGTAGTAGTCTTATCGTAACTTTTTATTCTCCAATTGTCAGTATTATTACATATACATAGATATATAAAAAC
>NC_062208.1:2303690-2313690 GCF_912470025.1 Vespa velutina
ATATAATTTCCCCAGCTGTCAAATGTGTAAGCCGGAACTGTACCAGGGGATCTGTTCGTTTCACAGCTACGAGCAACAACCACCAGTAGAAACGGCAGGCATCGTCAAACTCAGCCGTTCTCTCGCCGACGTTTCGTTTCCTCCATTTCTACGTCCGGACCATACCATCCCTTTTCTCTTTCGCTCATATACCATTCTCTCTCTCTTTCTCTCTCTTCCTCTTCTTCTTTCTCTTTCTCTCTCTCTCTCTCTCTCTCTCTCTCTCTTGCTCTTCCTCTTACTCTTTCATGCTCAACCCCCTCCGACACACGCGTTGATTCAAATTTAAATTACATAATTACATTAGCGCGGTTAGCATCTCGCTTCGTAGGAAAACTCATGTGAGCTTAAAACCTGCTCGTTTCGTACGTGCCAGGATTCGTTAACGTTCATGTAGATCACACGAGTGGAACGGGAACGTACGGAACAAGTTCTCTCTCTCTGTCTCTCTCTCTCTCTCTCTTTCACTCTCACTCTCTCACATATACTATCTCTCACTCTCTTTCTATCTCTCTAACTCTCTATATCTCTCTTTCTCTTTTGCCCACTCTCAATCTCTTTCAACGTAACGTGTGTGTAATCAAGTAATTGTCATGCTGGACGTTCCAGTGCCAACGAGTCGAACTATATATTCATATTGACTAATGAGAATCTTCATCCCCTATACCAACCTATTTCTATTTATTTCTTTTCTACCATTCATTCATCCCTTCCTTTCTTCTTCGTTTACTTTCTATATACCTATTTATCTTAAATTATCTTGGATATCTTCGATGGTGACGTAAACAAATCTTTTCTCGGGACTAAAGTTTCTTCTTCGGAGGCGAAACCCCATTAAATTATAATCCGATAAGTTAACCACGTTAAATGTTCTCTCTCTCTCTCTCTCTCTCTCTCTCTCTCTCTCTCTCTCTCTCTCTATAAATATATACATAAAGTTATCCTATCTTGAGTTAACATTTTATGATTTCGTTCTAGCATCAAACGGAACCACAAAATTATGAAGCTATCGCCTAAAGGAATAATCCTCAAAAACGGACCCTTCAATCTGTTTAAGACTGTTACTTCAATTTTGCGAATTCAGTCGTAAGTCATTTTCCAGAAGCGAAAGGACATTCTATTTATTCGTGATACTTCTGTGACTCCTTCTCTCTCTCTCTCTCTCTCTCTCTCTCTCTCTTTCTCGCTCTTTCTCTCTCTCTCTCTATTCACGAGAGACGCAAACGGATAGCAGCAAGCTCTGTTCAACGTAGAACGTCGTTTCAGTTGGTCGATTTTACGATCGCCTCTGTTTTACGACGTACTTCGAGAAAACTGTGAGCCATCTCTTCTTCTCTTGCTTTTTCCTCTCTTTTCTCTCTCTCTCTCTCTCTCTCTCTCTCTCTCTCCCACGCCTATTCCCACAATCCATCCTCGTAACCCTTCTCTCCTTCCTCCCACACAACCACCAACATTCACCTATCTCATACGCATTGATACCTGAATACGCATAAATGTGTACGCAGTAATATCCATTTTCTATTTATTTATTTATTATTTCTCGTTTCATTCGATTCTCTTCTTTCTTTTTCTTTTTCTTTTTATTTTTTTTTTTTTTTTCTTTTTTCGTTTCTTTTCCTTCTAAAGCGAAACGCACTATCTAAACAAATTAGCAAATACAAATTCTATCTATTACAGCAACTCCTGGTTTTATTAAATGCATATGTATATATATATATATATGTATTTGAATGTGTAAATGAATATTAATGTCGAGTAATATGCGTGGACGTAATTTTATTCGATTAAAAGAAAAATAAAAGTAAATAAGAAATAAATAAATAAATAAATAAATAAATAAATAAAAAACAAAAAAAGAGAAAAGAAAGAAGAAGAAAGGGACATTCAATTTAAATGAACGGATGGGGATATTTCAACGATATCATCTACTTAACTCGAATCAAGAGGATTCGGTGAGAGTGTTGATGGGTGAACAAAAAAAAATGTGGAAAAAGATGGAGGAAGAGGAAGGAAGGAAGGGAGGAAGTGAGTGAATGAGTGAGTGAGTGAGAGAAGGAAAATGGGAGGGAGGGAGGGAGGGAGGGAGGGAGAAAAGGGTAAGGTATCTTTAACGTGCAGCCGCTGTTTTCTTTTCATTCGGCGAAAATTTATCGGCCACTGCCGGCAACACGCGAGTTGGAAGTTCGGACGGGTGAAAAAAAAGAGAGAGAGAGAGAGAAATAGAAAAAACATAGAGAGAGAGAGAAAGAGAGAGAGAGAGATGAAGAGAGAAAAATAGAAAAAAGAAAATAGAAAGAGAGAGAGAGAGAGAGAGAAATACTAGTGAGTAGATACGGTTAAAAAGAGTGGATTGCCGTATAAGAAAAAGAGAGAGAGAGAGAGAGAGAAAGAAAGAGTGAGAGAAAGATAGATAGATAGGAAGGAAGGGAAAGGATTGATAAAAGAATATGAGAGAAAAAGGGAGACAGAAGAAGTGATACCCAACTAGATCCAAGTTTCGTGTCCCACTCAGACTCTCCTCACGGCGGCTCGTTCATTTGTTTTTTGCGTCTGGTACTTAGGACGCTCGGGGTAAACCGCAAATCCCCAATTCCCACGGGGTAAGACCATGAGAGAGAGAGAGAGAGAGAGAGAGAAAGAAAACTAGTGAAATAGAGGAGACCTAAAGGAGAATTGACTGAGAAGAAATCCTAGGGATCTTACTACTTTTCTACCAATCCGTCGCGTCGTCTGAAAGCATAGAGGAGAATCCACTCGTGTGAACTTATAGGACTCAAACGATTTCAACCCTTTTCTTTACTTAAAACTACTATAGTCGCCAAACGTTGAACGCTCGCTGCATAATAAATATGTACCTGTATATATATATATATATATATATATACATATTTTTTTTTTTATTTTTTTTATTGGCATACATATCTAATTTTATTGTAATTTATATAATTTATATAAATGTATTTATGCAATTTGTATATATTTGTGTAATTATTAATTGTATATATTTATGTAATTTATATAATTTTATTGGTATATATATATGTAACTATTAATAACTTCAATTTGCGGCTTATACTAATACGATAAGCATTTTATTTTTTATTCGTGCGTCAAGTAAATTATTTTCTTTTTTCCCCCTTATCTCATCCTTATTTTTTTTTTTTTTTTTTTTTTAATCATAATTTTGTGTACATCGAATGAAACTAATCGTAATGAAAATAATTCGGTCGAATATATTTTTGCCCTTCTTTTTTTTTCTTCTTTTTTTCTTTTTTCTTTTTTTTTTTTTTTTTTTATCATTATCATCGATCACTTCAAAGTCAAATAATTCGATTCTCGATAACAGAATTAGGCAATATAACTTTTAGTATCACCAGTGAACGAACAATTTCTTCTAACTAAATCAAGGTTTCCTTCTATGGATCATTCGAAACTTGGAATATAACTCGATTCTAGAATGATAGGAAAATTTTCTTGTTAAAAGATCCTGCGAAAAGTTCTTAAACTTCCTCTTGGCAAACAACAATCATACGAAACGAAAAATAACCTGAGAGTTGTTTTATATAGATAAAAAAAAAAAAAAAAAAGAAAAAAAAAAAGAAAAAAGGATAAAGTAAAAAAAAGAAACTTACGATAACATAAGAAAAATTTTAATTTACATTGAAGTATTGAAACCTAAAAAAAAAAAAAAAAAAATGAATTCTTTTCTATTGGATCATATTAAAGAATCAAGTAATTCAATTATATCGATTATAAGAAAATCTCATTCTAAAAAGACTTTGGCTCTCACAGAATCAGCAAACAATCAACCAAACGAGAAATTCTCATTGAAGATTCATTCAATTGTGTTTGTCTCTCTCTCTCTCTCTCTCTCTCTCTCTCTCTCTCTCTCTCTGTCTGTCTGTCTGTCTCTCTCCATCCATCTATCTATCTATCTTTATCTTTCTATCCGTTGAAATCACACGAGTATCAGCAAGCTGCATTCGTCGTTAGCGTGGAGACATCGCCGAGCGTTGAATAATTTGTCGCGTCGTAGTCAGCGTAAAGTGCCTTTTGCTTCCTGGTACGCGATCGATCGATCGTCGAAAGCTTATACGAGAGGGGAGACGGGGTAAGGAGAGAAAATAGTCCTCCGTGGCAAGCGCATGAGAGAACACGATTGTAACCTTTCTTCTTTTTACCAACTCCAAACAAAAATAAAACTAGAATAACTACACGATTAGATAATTTGTTCCCGAACAAGATATATATGTATATACGTATATATGTATATGTATACACACACACACACATATATATATATATATACTAGGGAATAAATAATTATATACCTATCATCTATTAATGTATCTATGTAAAGGGCGAATCAAAAGTTATCAGATAATTAATTTAAAACCATTTACTTGTTCTCTTTTTTTTTTTTTTTTTTCTTTACTTTACTTTTCGACGAACAGCGAGAGAGAGAGAGAGAGAGAGAGAGTTAATTTTATAAATTGAACTTTTAACCGCCTATGAAAGTGAGCTTGTAATAGATTTTACAATGTGACAAAAAGAATGATTCGAAAGAGAAAAGAAGAATTGCTTTCGAAGAATACTTTTCTTTCGATCCCTAATAGTAGATTTTGTGTGTCATAAAAAGTAAATTGCTAAATTGCACGCGTGACCACCCCAAGGGGCTCATTTAGGGGAGTAAAAAAAGAAAAAAAAATCAGAAAAAGAAAGGACAAAAAGAGACAAATGAAAAGAGAAAAAGAAACGAAAGAATAAAATTAAATGAAGAAGAAATTCGAAGAAACAACAACAAGAAGGAGAACGATTTAAAAATCCAAGCTCACCTAAGAGCAGTCATTTCCTTGAAGGAGTGAAGGTGGAGAGGAGAGGGAGCACTGAGGGGTGAGGTATAGGGGAAAGGAGGGACGGGAGTTAGGGGAAAAGATTTGATGGTAGAGTTTTAAGTGAACGAAGTGAACATGGCCAGGCGACTTTAAAAAGAGGCAAAAGTACTTACTTGAAAGACGTAAAACGAAAGGTAGATGAAGTGAGAGAAAAAAAGGAAAGAAAAGTCGAGTGAGAGAAAAAGAGAGAGAAAGAAAGAGAGAGAAAAATTTTTCATGAGGCTTTTCAGTAACCGGAAGGATGGAATACATATACTTTAGTGAAATTGAACGAAAAGAAATAAAGGGAATAAGGCTGGTTAAAGGTACATATATATATATATATATATATATATATATATATATATATAAAGGGATAGAGAATATGTGTTGGATGTAACGAACGCAACGTAATATCGTATTTGCTCTTAAGAATGTGGCATTTAACACAGTGATTGTAAGTTTCTGACCATGGAATGCCTTTACTGGTATCAACTCTCTCTCTCTTTCTCTCTCTCTCTCTCTCTCTATTTCAACCATGAACGAAAGGGTTTACTTCTCGGTTAGAGAGAATCACCAGAATTCAAACGTTTTTGATATATGTACTATCTGTTCTTTCTCTCTTTTGCTATTTGTATCCCATATATATATTTTATATATATATATATATATATATATATATATATATATGTGTGTGTATGCTGTGTGCGATTGGTCGAAGCTATGTTACCAAGCTACAAACTACAAGCTCGTTTGTCCTGCAAACAAAAGAAACGTAATATCATGTGGAACGTTATATATATATATATATATATATATATATATATATATATATATATGCATAGATCGTACAAATACATATGTAAAATTCAAAAGCCGAATAACGCGAATCTTCCCAATGTTCTGTTCAAATATTCAACATTTTCGATGTAAGTTCGATCGAGAATACAATTGCGATTGAAATAAACGAATTCAATTTGGTTCATCTAACTCGAAGAGGAAAGTGAATTTAATCGGTAATTCAGTCCTAATACAGAGAGTTGTTTAGTAGTTTACCCAGTTGTTCGCAAATGGAACTATATCTAGTTAGATAGTATAGTATATATATATATATATATATGTGTGTGTGTGTGTGTGTGTGTGTGTGTGTGTGTATGTGTGCGTAGATATATACATGTATGTTTATATGACTGATTTTCAATGCGTATTATCCGGCATAGTATCTATATATTTTGGAAAATATATTCATGTGAATATAGAGAAACAACGTGAGCACTTGCGTAACTATGTCCTATCGTTACTAAACTTCTCGTCGTTTTGTTTATTGATATATCGCAAAAAAGAATATTTCAATTGTAAACAGAGATAAAAATGGTTACAACATATTAACGAGTTTAAGGATAAACGTTAAAACGTGTAAATGATTCCAAAAAATCGATACAATTCAATCTAATTCTACAATACGATATATTAAAATACAAATAAACAAAACGTAATGACATATAAGATAGGAATAAAAGATGTTTTTCTTTTTTTTTTTTTTTCTTTTTTTTTTTTTTTGAAACGAATTCGTCGTCGTCGTTGGTTGTCGTTGTTGTTGTCATTGTCGTAATCGTCGTTGTTTTTTCTCTCTGTCATGTTTCTATTAATTTGTTTTCTTATCTTATCTCAAATTGTAAAAAATCATTTGAAGAATGAAAAACTTTTGGTCCATCCATAGAAACATTTCTACGTCGTCTTAACTACGTAATACGAATGGCCATGAGGTGACGTTCCTTTCGTAGAATATCTTGTACCTGTATAATATCAGAGACATTGATTTAATACCCGATGGAAGTTGGAAGGTGCCTTGGATATGTAACCCAGGTGGAAGCATCGTAAAGACGATACCATAAACTGTAACGTCAGGAATGAACGAATGGCCATGAGATAGGTGAAACCTGAAGGGACAGGAAGGAAGGAAGGAAGGAAGGAAGGAAGGAAGGAAGGAAGGAACCAAAATCTGATCGTAAAATCTCCGCTACTTCAAAACGTGTAGATTTAAATACGAGAATATATTTTATATAAATATATATATATATATATATATATATATATTAAATAAATAAATAATAATTATCAAACAATCGAAACGAGTCTACATTAAAATAGATTCACAGATATTATAACATACTAGATATATACTAAAATAAATAAATATTAAATATATATATATATATTAGTTATACGATGCTCCACATTCGATATATCCATATTTACAATATTCATAATTTCGATGTACTATTATAAAGTATAATATTAAATACATGAAATAATTTAAAAGTCATCTAAGTTATATTAATAAATATAAAAATCGAGAAATATAATGGATCTTTTATTCGGATGTTTTACTTTTTCTTTTTCCTTTTTGCTTTTTTAATTCTCTTGTAATTTTCTTCTACGATTTCTAAATGAGAATGAAATTAAAATGACGAAAAAAAAAAAAAAAAAGTAATCGAAAAAGTATAATTAGTGAACGTTAATTATTACGATTGGATAATTGCTACGTGACACGATATCATTGAGATTATAAGTCGTTAAAAAATATATTATAATAATTTAATATTAACGATACTAACGATGATTTAAGACTGGAGGACGATGGCACGTAGAGATGTTACCTTTTCGAAGTCACATTGAATACTGTCGAAGGGAAAACTTGTCGAAGCACGTTCGTCTCGTTATCACTCTAATGTAAACAAAAGAAGGTCGACGTTAAGTACCAAACAATTGCGTCGTCACGAGTCTCCCCAATGAGTCATACTGTTAGGAATCAGTAAATAATAAATGTATGTGTGTGTGTGTGTATAGAAAATTGTTGACCTTCATATTACCCAAACATTATAATATTGTACGATAAATGAACATTTAATTTATATATATTTTAATGTATATATATATATATATCTTTTAACAAAAATATTTCATTATTTATCAATGTTCGTATTATTGTATAATATTTATATTATTATTTAAATGGAAATTTATAAAACGAGTTAAAATAATTTTTTTAATAAAATAATATATATATATATATATAATAATTTTTAATTTACAATATGGTTATGATTTATATTAATAGAATATAATATTAATTCAATAAAAATAACGGATATATAACAATAATTATAGAATTATATATATATATATAATTTTATTCAAATTAAGAGCTAAATTATACCGATGTAATTATTATCTAATTTCGATTTAACACGTAATATATATATATATATATATATATATATATATATATATGTATGTATAATTTCTCAATGAAAAAAACGTTCCCTTCATAAAAAGAAGATTGCGAGGCACGTCACGCAGATAACATATTCCAAGTATCGATCACATAAAATAGTACACGCTGGAAGCCCGACGAAATTCTTAGAAAGTACCGCCTAGCTAAACGTCGGCCTACTTTTCGTTGCACGAAGTGTATCATTGACTCGAATCATTCTTTTTATAGACTTTGCAGATATTTAATTGTTAAATTAAAACAAAATAAAAAATGTTCGTTTAAAGAAACATGTCGTTCTATATATATATATATATATATAACACGCACACATACACACACAAACACAAAACACATACATATATCTGTTTATCAAATAATTTTACACGTTTTTTTGTGGTTAACTCGGTTTTCTTACTACTAACTATATCCTATCGAATCGTACGGAAAAGTCGATAGGAGGAACATCGAAACGTACGAAGTAACTTTACTTTGTACATCAGAATCGATCGATACAAAGTAGATTACGTACTATTTCCTAGTAATAAACGTAACTCAGTTATCGGATGTTTTCTCGCACGTTGCTTCGCGCAAACAAGGCAAAAACGAAAAAAAAAAAAAGAAAGAGAGAAAGAAAGAAAGAAAGAGAGAGAGAGAGAGAGAGAGAGAGAGAGAGAGAGAAAAAATACACACCCCAATAGAGAGCATTTTCTAAACTAATTTACTTAACTAAAGGGTGTAGAAAAATAAATAAAAAAAAAAAAAGATAAAAATAAAAAAAAATCAATAAAAAACGCGTACGAGAGTAGACTAGTATTACCGAAACGCTGAAATTCGAATCCGTTTGACGTTATCGATCGAAAATATTTATTCTCTTTTTTTTCTCTTTTTTTGTTCTTTTTTTTTTTTTTTTTTTTTAACCTGAGTAGTATACATACGTTCATCATGACAAGGCTATTCGTTTCTTCTCGTATTCGTATATACGCATGTATGTGTGCGTATACGTGCGTGCACGTGCGTGTATGTTAATGCGTGTGTCTGTGTGTTTGTATGTATATGTGCGTATATGATAGGAGGGTTTTTGAAAAAATATTGCATTTTTCATTCCATCACCCGTCAGGAATTTCATTCTGCGGTCAACCAGTAGAACGATTTGTATACAACAACTCGACACGTACAATACATTGATAAAGGTAACTGACATTATATTGCATCTAACAAATGGAAGAAGAAATATCGTGGTTATAGAGATTGTTGTTGTTAAATCTTGAGGCACGAACGGACAAGGCACTACTGGTGACGAATAGATAGGTACATAGATATCTATACAGAAAGAGACAAAGAGAGAGAGAGAGAGAGAGAGAGAGGGAGGGAGAGGGAGAAAGAGAGAAAGAGAGTAACTGAGAAGCTGAAAAGTCTTTCTGAAGGTCACCAGGATATATTTTCCACCACACGTATTGTCAAATAGAAAGTCTGAAAGAAAGCTAAAGGAACTGAGTATGTTTCATTGGTTTAGGACATAGGTACCTGCTAGGCCAACTCACAGAGGTACATGAGAGTTATATGGATCTGCCGCATGAGACGTCTGAATCGTGGGATCACTTACCGCACGATTTCAAAAGGATTTTACGAAAGGTACAGGATTAAGAGCACCGATCTTGTCTCAAGAAAAAAATCTTACGAAGGAAACACTATTACCTCTATCAAATATTTTCCATATGGAAAATTTTCAATGATCCGGAATGATTTTATATACCCGTCGTCGTTGTTTCTTTCTAAGACGACGTCATCTATACTTCGAATGTCAGATAAA
>NC_062208.1:2318690-2323690 GCF_912470025.1 Vespa velutina
GAGTAGCACGTGCGCGTACGACTGATTCTTATTCATCGATCCAGTACTGTTCCATACAAGCTCATCGTGTCTGGCTTATAGGAAAATAACGGTAGCTTTATGGTGGTGTCTCCTTTCCCTCTCTCTCTCTCTCTCTCTCTCTTTTTGTATCTATCTCTCTTCTTCTTATATATATTTTTTTCTTTATTCTTTTTTTACTTTTTTTTTTTTTTCTGTTCTTAAATATACGCAGGTGAGCACTAGTCTTTAGAAAAAGAAGAAGAAGAAGAAGAAGAAAAAGAAGAAGAAGAAGAAGAAGAAGAAGAAGAAAACGAAGAAGAAAAAGAAGAAGTAGAAGAAGAAGAGTAAGACTAGTAGTCTCGCAAGTAGTATCCCTTACTATCCTTCCGGAACTTCCTGTTACGCTGATACACTCTGCTGAGTTATTGCTGCTACTCGGTGAGCCAACTTTATCGGTTATTTAACGTACCGCCGGTGATTTGTCCTCCCCAACTCGTAAGTAGGTACTTCCGCGTTCCACAGTCTCGAGATTACGGTGAACTTCGCGGAATCCGAAATCGAGTGAGAACGTTAAGTCCCGATAGTAAACTATATATACATATATATATATATATATAGTATATTAGCTCCCCGATATTTACTATCCTTTATTCCCTTTAAAAAGAATTTTCTTCTAGTTTTAGAATCGAAATCAATTGATATCGATGATAAGATTAAAGAAAGAACGAATTTAAGTATACTATCTGAATGATATACCAATATCATCGTTTGTTATCTCCTTATTTCTATTAATGAGAATTTATCGCTTGTTTGTTTTTTTTTTTTTTGTTTTTTGTTTTTTTTTTTTGGTTATTTTTTTTTATTCGATCGAACCAATTGTCTTCGATGATCTTCTTTATTCATCTTAAGGATAAGAATATTCTTCTTATTTTTTTTTGTTTTTCTTTTTCTTCTTCTTCTTTTTCTTTTTTTTTTCTTTTTTTTTTTTTCGTTCATCCAATCGTACCAATTGATTTCGATGATGGGAATTATGAAAGGGAAGATTTAGTTATTTGTTAGCGTACTAATATCTATTATTTATTATCTTACTTTTATTCCTCGTAAGAAGAATATTCCTCTTACTTCTTTTTTTCTTTCTTTCTTTCTTTCTTTCTTTCTTTCTTTCTTTCTTTATCCGATCGTATCAATTGATTTTGATGATAGGATTTAAGAAAGGAACAGATTTAGTATTTGTTGGTCCACTAATATCTTCATTTATTATCTTCTTTTATTCCTCTTAAGGAGAATATTTTTCTTATTTTTTTTTTTCTTCTTTTCTTTTTCTTTTCTTTTCTTTTTTTTTTCTATCCAATCGTACCAATTGATTTTGATGATAGTATTGAGAAAGAAAAGATTTTAGTATTTGTTAGTGTAGTAATACTTCCATTTATTATCTTTTATTTCTCTTATGGAGTATTTTCTTTTTTCTTTCCTCTTTTTCCTTTTTTTTTTTTTTTTCTTTTTACCTTCGTTTACGATCGAACCAATTGATCCTGATGATAGGATTAAAAATGTAAATAAATATAATATTTATGTTAGTACAACATTGTGATATTTTCATTTATTTCTTTCTTTTCTTTCTTTTCCTATTTTTTTTTTTCCCCTTTCCAAATGAGAAGATCTACTATTTGTTGAAAAATTCGATTAATAAAAAGAAAAAGAAAAAAAAGAAAAAAAAAAAGAAGAAAGAAAAAAAAGAAAGAAAAAGAAGAATATAACAATAACGCGATGAAATTATATGATAAAATTAAATGAAAAAAAATTTAAGATCAAAGTTGAATAATAATAATAACGCATATCTCGTTGATTAATTTAATCGTTAAGATGAGCGTTATTATTGATATAAGGTAGATCTAAGAAGAATATTTTTTAAATAAACATAGAAGAATCTCACATTTCGTTTGATATATTAGCTGCTTACGTAGGTGTACTACATTAATATTTAATAAGTGGCGGGAGAGCGGGCGAGGTTTTCGGAGGGCGGGGAGGGGAGGGGGGGGGGGGGGAGAAGAGAAGAGAGGAAGGGTTCTGTGGAAGAGAGTAGTTCTAATCGCTTACATTTTCGAAATGCAGATATCAGCAGCAGAGGAGGAAAGCGAAGTAAAGCTTACGCGTAGAGAGTCGTAAGCTTCTCGACGTTTGCGAGCGTATCTCGAGCATAATGTTTTTTCATAGAGGATAATTAATGCGGCGTACACTCCGGATCGAGAAAGAGGACACAGAAAAAAAAGAAAAAGAAAAAAAAGAAAAGAGAAAGAAAAAGAAAAAAGAACGAAAAAAAAAAAGAACGAGAGAAAAAAGAAGAAGAAGAAGTAACAAAACGAGAATAAAAAGAAAAAAAGGGGGGAAAGAAAATCAAATATTTTTCATTTTAGAAAATAAAATTAAACTCGATCGGTGAGTGTGCTGTACGTATGTGTGAGCGTATTTGCATATAAATATATATAAATAAATATGGCATTTCGAAAAAGTGTGCAATGTTAATGTAAAAGGGATGCGGACGAAAGAAAAGAAAAGAAAAGAGAAAAGAAAAAAAAAAGAGAAAAAAAAAACAAGAAAAAGAAAAAATGAAATATGAAAGTTAACGGTACACGTTCGTCTTCTCATGCAATTCTAAGCGTCGCAGATACATTTGAAAGTTCAACATTTTCTGACTGCTTGACCATAGAAAAGTAGAAACGGTAGAAAGAGATAGAGAAACGAGGAAAGAGAGAAAATTGGAAAAAGAGAGATAGAGATAGATAGATAGATAGATAGAGAAAGAAAGAGAGAGAGAGAGAGGAAGAGACTTCGATCAACAGACAAGATTCCTGTTACTTCAAGCACACTCATACAATATGTACTATTTTCTCTTTCGGGGAAACTCGACGAAATTGAAGATGAAAACGATACAGAATAGTAGGATACCGTTAGCCACCAAGTTAACGCATAAATAAGTCAACGTATGTTCGAGGAAAATGGGAGGGAATCTCTAAAGGAAACAACGGACGATTGAGTATTTCGCACACGGTATATACGTATGTATGATTTAGGAAAATATCCAAATGCAAATCGGTGAATACAGAAAAAGAAAGATATATATATATATATATATATATATATATATATAAATAGATGGATAGATAGAAAGAGAGAGATAGAGATAGAGATAGAGATAGAGATAGTAAGAGATATCGAACAGAACTTTTCGATTTCGACGTTGCTTTTATACGTTAAAATATGTCAGGCAAATTGTAGTATGTGTTTGTTGGAATGAGAGGAAGAGAAAGAGAGAAAGAAAGGGCTATGATATAGGATATAGATAGGTAAAGAAAACGTTGAACAATTTTCAGAAATACCGGACTCTCGAGACACGTTTTCGTCGACGACACTTTGGATACGGAATAACGGATAACTTTGGCGCTTGTAACTTCTATCCTCTCCCTTCATTCCCTCTTTCGTAGTATCCTTTTGGTAAAGCTGACCACGGCTTTAAAGGAGTTCCCTACCACTATCTTTTTCTCCATGATTCGTCCGCACCTATTCTCCGCAGGCGATATATATTCCGTCGATCCTGCGCAAATCTCCTATCATGACTTTTCTACCGTTGAGTTAGCCATTCTTCTTTGTTATCTTTAGCTCGACTATCCCTTTTTCTCCATCCCTCTCTTCTTTCTCTCTCTTTCTCTCTTTCTCTCTCTCTCTCTCTCTCTCTTTTTTTCTCTCTATCCCTCTCTCTCTCTCTCTCTCTCTCTCTCTCTCTTTCTTTCTATCTATCTATCTATCTCTCTTTTTCTCTCACTCGGGGCAATTTAACCTTTCCTTTTTTTTCCTTCATTTTTTACTGTGATTTTTTACGATCGAGCGAATATAAATTCAGGAATTAATAGGAGTCTACAATATATTCGTAACGTCGAATAAGAACTAAAATGAGTGCAGAGAGAGAGAGAGAGAGAGAGAGAGAGAGAGAGAAAGAAAAAAAGAGACTGAAAGAGTTACAACTTACAGGGATGTAATATCACTGACGTAAAACTTGTTACATTTCTGGATAGGACCTCGTTTTCTCTTCTGGTAAATGAAAAATAAAAAAAAAAAAAGAAAAACAGGAAAAAAAAGAAGAAAAGAAAGAAAGGGGGGAAAAAAAGGCAAGAAAGAAAGGAAAAACGAAAGTCGAAAATAATAAAGAATAAAAGAAAAAACAGATGAGCTCGTTGCGAGTCCACTCGTTTTCTTTCTTTTTTTCTTTCTTTTTTCTTCCTTTTTTTTTCTTTTCTTTTTTCACAGAAATTTTTTATCTTAACGAGCGAGAAAGTACATATTTCCCTACTGTTAGATCGAATCGTACAAGTTTGATGTCTCGTCAAGGTGGATTACAAAACCCGGTACGTCTCGTTTCTATTCTCTATTTTATTTCATAAGAAATCTCATTCCATTATGTCATGAACCAGACGATGCTCGGTTTGTAGAAAAAAGAAAGAGAAAGAAAAAAAAAAGAAGAACAAGAAAAAAAGAAAAAGAGAGAGAGAGAGAGAGAAAAGAAAAAGAATGCAAATAAAAGGGATCCCGTAAAATAGGAATACAAAATCATTTGAAGGAACGTCAAATATAATCGTGACAGTAACGAAGCATAATAGTAGTAATAATAATCGATCGATATCTCAATTATTTTCATACATAAATTACGTACAATCACATTGACAAGATTCTAAAATTTTCGATCTATTTTAAAGTGCTCAATGTTAAATTTAAAAACGAAACGACAATAACAACGACAAAAATGAAATAAACGAGTGGAATCCCAATTGAAAGAAATTTCCTGCAATTTGAAAAATCTTTTCAAAAAATTGTCGTAACCCGTCCCATCGATCTCTGGGATCATTTCCGACTCAGAAAAGATATCGTCAACACCCAACAGATTAAAACTTTCGATCTCTTTTTAAACCATGCAATGTGAACTGTGAATGGGGAAAAAAAAAAAGGAA
>NC_062208.1:2328690-2333690 GCF_912470025.1 Vespa velutina
TTTCGACTGATATATAAAATTACATAAATCAATGAATAATTAATAAACAAATTATTTATTTTTTTCCAATATAAACAATTTTCTTTTTACGTTATCAATAAGAACGTCTTACACTTATATAGGGATATCTTCGGAATTAAAAGTCGTAAAGATTCGATTCGAAAACTATTTCATAGAGCAGAATTTGTTATATTTTTTTTGCAACATATTGTTAATAATTAATTAACAATTTGTTATAAACAAATTCTTATCAACAAAATTCATGTTGTTTTTGGAAAAAACGAGTAATCAGATTTTAACTGACATATAAAATTACATAAATTAATAAATAATTGATAAACAAATTGCAATTTTGTCGAAGGAAAAAAAATTTTTTTTTTCTACGTCATTAATTATTTCTCCATAAATTTTATTAAAGAACATTCGTACGAATTTAATTGACGAATAATAATATTAATTTAGATTAGAAGCTAATGACAAAAGGAAATGATAGAATGATAATGTTACAAGTTATCATTCATTACCTTCGCAATATTAAAATACAAAAAGTTTATGGTGAATAATAGCAACGTAACATTCGTATTTCACAAAAGGGAAAATTGATCATCCCTATTAAATCCATAATTAGGAACGATTTTGTACGAGTAATTGATCAATCCTAAATTCAAGTCCCCTCAAATTTCGTGTTTCATATAATTGCCTTGATAACAGGAAACAAAGGATCGATCGATCAGACCAATTCAATATTTTACAATTCTCATTTTTTATACATAATAAATCTCTCAAAATTCTTATCACCGTCACATTCTCCCACCCTATATCAGTTACCACTATCTCCCCCATCCCACTCGTCCTCCCTCTCAACCAAAGAAAAAAACAGAATAAAAAGCAAAATAAATAAAATATTAATGAAAAGATGAAAAAAATATAACGATTGAATTATTAAAAGATTACGTGTCTATCTACAGCCACAAATACTATGCTCGTTGAAATTCAGAGAGAACGTAGACCGAGTAGTTTCCGATGGATTTGTAAATGCCGCGCAAGCGTTAGAGAGCAAGAGAGAGGAAGAGAGAGAGAGAGAGAGAGAGAGAGAAAGAGAGAGAGAGAGCATTACATGAAACGGGGTTAAAATGGATGATAGTCATGGACGAATTACTATTCCGGAAATGAATATTTTACCATTAACTTTGCGCAGATTCCATTGTAGTAATTGGGAACACTTCCGAGCAACGGGTGCCAAACCGCAGGGCGCTACAATCAATTACGATGGCGTCATGCCGCAGTCCATATATTATGCAGCACATCGAATGTCCCCTCAAATGATACACCTACGTGTTTGCACAGCCGTGCTTTATGCGTTCCCCCATCATGTGCAAAGACGAGCAAGCAAGCAAGCAAGCAAGCAAGCAAGCAAGCAAGCGAGCGAACGAACGAACGAACGAACGAACGAACGAACGAGCAAGCAAGCGAGCAAGTGAACGAACGAACGAACGAGCGAGCGAGCGAGCGAACGAACGAACGAACGAGCGAGCGAGCGAACGAACGTGAACAAGAGCAAGCTAGCTAGCATAGAGAATGTTCCTGTTTTGCGCAGGATTTTGTGCGTTCGCGCGTAAGCGAGTGGCGCAACGGGGCGAGCCAAGCTGCGCGCCTCGATAAATTGGCTACGTTAAATTTAATGTCATTCATTTTGTCGACGAACGTCGGGCTCGGTCAGCGAACGAAAGTGCTCTGCCAAGCGGTTATACCACGTTACCCAGTATCTCTCTCTCTCTCTCTCTCTCTTTTTGTCTCTCTCTCTCTCTCTCTTTCTCTTTCTCTCTAGCACTAGCTCTAGCTCTCTCTCTCTCTCTCTCTCTCTCTCTAACTCTCTTTCTCTTTACACGTGCGCTTGTTACGCGTGGCCGAGCTTTTCGAGCTTTCTCTACATCGAAACTGTCACGCATCGGTAATAACTCGGCACGTTCGTGTTCTATCTATCCCTCTTTCACTCTCTCTCTCCCTCTCTCATATATATATATATATATATATATATATATATATATACACTTTCTTTCTCTTTCTGCCTTTCTCTTTGGTTTTGTCGGTTGTCTCTACGGACGTAGCAAGCATCGTTTTACTGGTGTCAGCAACATAGAAAAACTTTACAACGAAAGGTCACGTAAAAGTTATGTTTCTTTTGGGATATACAACTTGCTCCTATGTTTTTTAAGTAGAGTCTAGAATCGTTGGAATGTATTTCCTTCGAGTTATTTTACATTGTAAGGTATAGATATATGGGTATATAGGTAGTCGGTATACTTATGTTTAGAAATATTTTCATATCTTTCTCATTTTGAATTTTATATCAGATTTGAATTCCAAAGAAAATGAATTTGAAGAAAATTGAATATATATATATATATATATTAATACGAATCAAATTGAATATAAATTTATCAAAATTAATATTTATACGTGTCATGTAATTTTATGCACGTAATCTGAAATACATACATATATACATATATACATACATACATACATACATACGTCAGACGAATAGATTAAAATTTGTTTGTTCTCGGTATATAGATTAGTCAATATAATATTAAATCAATTAGGAGTTAGATCGATAAATTTGGAATATCTATTAATGTATCATTAGCTAGATCGAAGTTAACATAAATTGCTTCCTTCAAATTAAATTTATCTATCATCCTTGTAATTGAAAGCATGTTAAATTTGAAATCCCGTCGAAATACAATATTCGAGCCCGTTTAGAAATTTTCAAAGGCTAATAATCTCTTTTGGAAATTTCTTCATGTTTCCATTTATATTCTTTGGTCGTCAAATATTCAAGAAAATTATTCGAAAAATTATTCGAGAAAATTTTCTTTCTCTCTCTCTCTCTCTCTCTCTCTCTCTTTCTCTTTTTCTCACTTTCTCGCTCTTCCTCTTTCTCTCTCTCTCTCTCTCTCTTTCTCTTTCTTTATATATATATATATATATTTTTTTCTTTTTTTTTCTAGTGTCGAGAAGCTGATGCATCACGATGCGAAATAGGCCATCCACTGCTAACACAGCCGAGTAAGCAGAGACATTTTCGTCCCCTTCCGGTGGGACACTCGTCTTCCGGCGCTCCAGGGAGAAAAAAAATCATATCTTTGTGATTTACGGTTCGACCGACTTTCTCTATGAGAAAAAAAGAGAGAGAAAGAGAGAGAGAGAGAGAGAGAGAGATAAAGAGAGAGAGAACTTAAATTGTCTCTTGTGCTAGGACTTGCTTCCAACGAGATCTAATATCGTTTCTTTCATACATCCAACATACTTATTTACATAGAAACTACTTTACAACTTGACGTTAACATCGAACGAAAAGAAAAATAATCTTCCCTTTTTGTCCTTCTTTTTTTTCTTTTTTTTTTTTTTTTCTTTTTTAATATCTTTCCTTTTCTTTTCTTTTTTCTTTCGTTTTTTTCTCCTTACTTTTTTCCTTAAAAGAATTTCTTTAACTTTCGAACATTTTTACAAAAGGGAAATCAAACTGTACTTTACTTATTTCGAACTACGTTATAAGAATATGAAAATTTTCTTTCTCAAAGTAAATATATTTTCAAATTTACAACAATCACATTTGATTTATGTATACATATATACACATATATATATATATATAAATATGTGAAAAGTAAATGGTCAAAAGAATATTATTTCTATATTCAAATTTCTAATTCACAATAGTCTATGGTACTATACGTAAATAATGTATGTTTAAGTTTCAAAGATCTTCTAACCTTTTTTTTTTCTTTGTTTAGTTTTTGTCCTCTTCATTTTTCTTTTTTTTTTTCTTCCCCCATTTTATTTTATTTTATATTTCTTTTCTATTTTTTTCTTCTTCTTCTTCTTCTTCCTTTCTCATTTTTCCTTGCAGCCATTGAAAAATTACTTACATCAGAAAGCTGAAACTATTGTCACTTTTCAAGATAGTAAGCACGTGTATTAAGAGTAGATATTTTTCAGAATGATGTAGACGCCATGATCGTACGTTGGTATCGATGTGAAACGATACATTATTAAAGATATTAATCTTTATGGTGTTTTATCCAATGAAAAATCTTTGATGCGTAAAGAGAAGATAGACGTTAAAGGGATGGGACAGAGGGATAACTAAAAAAATTCTTTCGTTATTATTACAATTATTAAAATTTATAAGTTCGTTGTTGTAGAATTGTTAAAAAAAAAAGAAAAAAAACAAAAAAAAAAGGAAAAAAAAAAGGAAAAAAAAGGAAAAAAGAAAGAGAAAAAAAAACAACGAAATAACAATTAGAACGATCTAACGTATAAATGTCTTACGTTTTACGATATACTTTATACGATATAAAGATTATTAATAACTTTTGTAAAACGACGAAAGGTATATATCTTTTTGTGAAGGAATTTAAGGCAAATGGAAGATGATGTTAGAAGACCGATGGCCTCCCCCGTATAAACGATCAAAGCTCCAGTTTTCGAAGGGAAGGCGTGCGAGTGGCCCATACAGGTGTCGTCTTCGTTGGAAGCCATAGCCAATGGAAAGAGAGAAAAAGAGAGAAAAGATAGATAGATATATATATATATATAGAGAGAGAGAGAGAGAGAAAGAGAGAGAGTCAGCTCGTCGTAGAATCGAGGCCATCGTTCGATAAAAAATTGTACGCCGTCTTGCACACTGCACGATCGGAAAATTGATTACACCGAGGACGTCGAGGCACATCGGCCAAATCGAGGTTAAGTCAGGCGCCTAGCATCGACACGTCAAATCTCAAGATTATTAATCAACGATAGAAAATATAATGTCTTTGACAGACATATGAATGTATGTATATATGCACTTTTGGATCAAACGAAAATATATATATATATATATATATATCATAGATATAATGAACATGAAGGAAGATTTCATACTATATAAATTCATGATAAAAGAAAAAAGGGATATAATTTTTAATCTCAATGCAATTTAATATCAAGGA
>NC_062208.1:2336190-2378690 GCF_912470025.1 Vespa velutina
GTCAGTCCCCTATCGCCTCTCTGTTACGAATTTATTTCCGATATTTTCTTTTGTAACAATCGAAAAAAAAAAAAAAAAAAAAAAAAAAAGAAAAAAAGAAGAAATAGAAAAAAAAAGAAAAGATAGTTACACAGTAATCGGCCTGATGGACTTGATTTCGATTTTTTTTGTTTTCACTTTTTTCGATTTTGATCATTCAAATTCAATGAAATCATATCGGAGAATATAATATGATTTGAGAAGAAATGTAGATGAAAATGAAGAAAGAAAAATTAATGAGAAAAACGAAGAGGATTAAGATAAAGAAATCTTCGAATAAATTGAACAGAGAGAAATGATATATATATATATATATATATATATATATATATATATATATATATATATATATATATATATAATGGAAATATTTATTGTTTAAGAAATATTCTCTATTATGAACGAGAGCTTTCGTTCTAATTGAAAGATCTAACGTACGATAAGAGAGAAGAACGAAAAAAAAAAAAAAAAAAAAGAAAAAGAAGTAAACGAAGAAGAAGAAGAAGAAAAAAAAGAGAAGTAGAAGAATGGATTAGCGCATATTGCACGCGTTCATAAATTTAACATTAGTATTTGGTTTAGTTCGTTTAGAGCACTATCACCACCATCACCCACCATCACCCACGATCACCACCACTACCAGTAACTATTATCATCACCACAAGCAAAACCACCAGCACGAAAGGTAACCGATATTCCATGAAAGATTTTCTTCGCATAATGGCGAATGGAATTTTTATGAAGCGGCATTTTTCAGAGTTGAATGTTTCATCGAAGCATTTGCCGAACTTTCTATCTTTCCCTGTGAGAAAGATCGTCTGATTCTCTCAATAACTATATCTATATGTTTGAAATAGAAAGAGATAAAAAGAAAGAGAAAGAGAAAGAGAGAAAGAGAGAAAGAGAGAAAGAGAGAAAGAGAAAGATTTCTCTTACCTTCACACGTTCATGTAGGTAAGGATGCAGGAACGTCGTCACCCCGAAGAAGCTTTCTTCTTCCTCACCCTCTTACTTCTCCCAACTTTACCGTCTAAGGTCTTCTCCTCTTCAAGCCACCCTACTCCCAAAGCATTTCTGTATGCCACTAACCGAATCTCTCTCTCTCTCTCTCTCTCTTTCTCTCTCTCTCTTTCTCTCTTTCTCTCTTTCTCTCACATACATATATACATACATACACACACATACAGAGAAACATATACATATACATAGATACAGTTCTATATATCGAATCTATTCTTCGTAAAACCGTTAAAAGCTTTATTCTCTACACAGCCTGTCCTGCTACTACTACTACTATTATTATTACTACTACTACTACTACTACTACTACTACTATTACTATTACTAGTACTATTACTAGTAATACTCTCTCTCTCTTTCTATTTATCTATATATCTATCTATCTATCTCTAACTCTTTCTCTCTCTTTCATTTCATTTCTCGATCAAGAATCTCGATGGATAGCGTGTGTATTCGTTCTAATGCCGAATAACGTTTACCACCTCTACTATCTCCCTCTCTCTCTCTCTCTCTCTCTCTCTCTCTCTCTCTCTCTCTCTTTCTCTCTCACTCTCTCTCATTCTCAGTCTCTCACTCACATTCACTCTTTCTGTCACATATATCTATCTGTCTATCTATCTATACATATATATATATATATATATATATATATATATATATATGTATAGATATATATTCACAGACACGAACGAGTTCCCCTTCGACCTATCGCGACGTAATTTCGGATCCTAGCGAGCTTTAGAACGAGCAATTCCCACCTTTGCGCAGTGGAAAAGGGAGTGGAGTCCTTTGAACTTCCGCTTCGTCGAAAGATTTCGAGAAATAAATCTACCGGAATTCTCCTCGACCGTTCCATGCTTCTCTCTCTCTCTCTCTCTCTCTCTCTCTCTCTCTCTATCTTACTCTTTCGATCGTCAAAGTCCCAGATTACGTAGAAGCGATTCTTGATTCTTCGTCTCGTGAGTTCTTGAACGAAAGTCTCGAACAAGTCATACCCTGTTTCGTGCTCTCTTGGCACAACACACATTCATTCAACATCCACACATATCCACGCACACACACATATATATATATATATATGTATGTGTGTGTGTGTGTGTGTGTGCGTACAATGTGTGTATCGAAGTAGGAACAAGTCGTAAAGTCGAAAGATTCCTACTAGTTTAGTTTTTGTATCTGTGATATTCTTGTATGTACAAGAAACTACTATAGATTTATATATGTATATATATATATATATATATATATATATATATATATATATATAAGTATGTATGTATGTATGTATCTATGTATGTATGTATCTATGTTATAACACCCCCTAAGATCTCTTCGACGCATCCAAAGATCTTTCTTTCTTTCTTTCTTTCTTTCTTTTTCTTCCTGATCTCTCTCTTTCACAAAAAAAAAGATAGAGATAGATAGATAGATAGATAGAGAGAGAGAGAGAGAGAGAGAGAGAGTCTCGAAGATTCGATGAAAGAAAAGAGAAAGAAAAGCTCTCGTCGAGTTCGAGTAGAACTTTTCGAACCGCAGCACACAGAGTCCTCATCGTTCAATTTCCGCGGATCGTCGAGTCACGGCACGTATCGATCTTAGGATCTCTTCTTCTTTTTCTGTCACTTTCTTGTATCTTTAGGGAAAGGGAGAAAGAGAAAAAGAAAGAGAGAGAGAGAGAGAGAGAGAGAGAGAGAGAGAGAGAGAGATTGTCGAAACAAAAATCCATTCAATTTGATCGAAACAATAAAATGAAATCAATAAAATCTATTAGGGAATTATTATTAACAATGATATTTAATCTTTATGAATTTATATTAACAAATCATTTTAATATTTTATATCTAAAGAAATAATAATATTTCATTCAATATTTTCCATCGAAAATAAATAAACAAATAAATGGTATTATATCGACTCGATTGATAGACAAGCTGTCAAAAAATTATTATTGTAGAAAATAAATATTAGTATTCTATATCTAAACAAAAACAATAGCACATGTCAGTCAATATTTTCTATGAAAAGGAATATAATAAATAAATATTATGATATTGGCCTGATTGATAAGGTGGAAGTAGTAATTGTTACAATAAAAATGTAAACACACTGATATTTTTATCTAAACGAACAATAATATTTTATTTAATGTTATTTATTAAAATAAACGATAAACGTATAGTATATATATTATTGATTTGGTTAATAAGTAAAACGTCGAAATTTATAGTGAAAACGAGAACACGAGTATACGCTTCAATACGAAATACTGAAAATTCTGATGTTATTTATCGTCGAATTCCAACGATTCAACCCACTTCCCTTTTTTTATTTTTATTTATTTTATCTTTTTTTTTTCCTTCTCATTTTTATCATACTAATTATAATCGTATATTCAGAAGTAACGAGGCAGATGATTTACATAAATATCGAGCCGGAGGGGGATGACAAAAAGTTGTAGAAAGAGAAAGAGGGAGATAGGTAGATAAAGAGAGAGAGAGAGAGAGAAAGAAAGAGGGTATCGAATTTAGCATAATTGCGTTTGAAACGACGATTAGCGTCGTATCAAAAGCATCAAAGTATCTTTTAGAATCTATTATCGGAGAAACGAAGCTCACTATGTAAAGAAATAACGAATGTTTCCTGGATTGTATTCGTCGTCTCAAACGAAGAAAAAAAAAAGAGAGAAATGAAAGGAAAGAAAGAGAGAGAGAAATAGAGAGTTGCAGAAATTGGGACAACAGAGTAGGAGGAGAAAGAGAACGAGATATATGGAGGATTTATGTATAAAAGAGAAAGAAAGAGAAAGAGAGAGAGAAAGAGAGAGAGAGAGAGAGTCTGAATAAGAGAAGAAAGAATCTTTCAATGGATAGAAAACAAGAGAGAGAGAGAGAGAGAGAGAAAGAGAGAGAGAGAGAAACGTGAGATTACGAGTTTATATGGGTTTCCCGCGTTTGCCACGAAGCTTCGCGATCGAACATTCGATTTTGAAACATTTTTCCTCTCGATCCTATGCTCTATTCCACCACCACCACCACCACCACCTCCTCCTCCTCCTCCTCCTCCACCTCCTCCACCTCCTCCTTCTCCTTCTTCTCTTCCTCCTTCTCTTCCACCATCTCACAACAGATTTCCGCCTTTACCATTCCCTCACTCGAAACTCTCGAAGCGGCATAAGCAACATACTAGCCGGATCATTCTCCAATGGCGGCGAAGGTGGATACTCATGAAAGTATATTGCACTTTCCGCCACGGTTTACAACGCGTTGCATTCTCTGATGATTGGATTGAAAATCGATCCTCGACGATTGCGTGTGTTATTGGAAGCGACAGTCTACGGATGCTGGACAGAAAGATGTTCTCTCTCTCTCTCTCTCGTTCTCTCTCTCCTCTCTCTCTCTCTCTCTCTCTTGCTCTTTCTATTTCTCTCGTATCTTCTTTTCGCCTATGCTTATCCGCTTTCCTCTTCTTCCTCTTCTACCATCCTCAATCTCCAAACCAAACACTCGAAAACTCAGCTGTTTCGCGTCCTACCACTGTTTCATATATATATACATATATATATATATATATATATATATATATATACGTACGTAAATACATATACATGTATATAGATATATGCATGTATATATTTATATGTGTGCATGTTTTTGTACATGTAAATACACGTGTGTATATACACGCATAGAACTCGACAGCAATGTCTACTACGGCTCTTTCCGGTATGCAAGATGGAAATAAACAAATGGGAGCACTTTGGAAATCAGATTGCACTGGGAAGTAAACGTACTCTCCCTCTCCCTCTCTCTCTCTCTCTATCTCTATCTCTATCTCTATCTCTGTCTATCTATCTATCTATCTCTATCCCTGTCTATATCTCTATCTCTCTTTCTCATTCTCCTCCTTTCTCTTTATCACTTGGATGCTAGGGATCTAACACATCGGCTAGAGAGACAACTGTGAGAAACATCGAATCGATGTGTAACAACGAACAAACACGATACTATACCCTACTTCGTGGTTATGGAAGCTTTCGAATAGTTGCCGGAAAAAGCGGGGGATAGGGGTTTTAAAAAGCGATTGCCGTTGAAAATATTCGTTCATCGAATCGAATCGAATCGAATCGAATCGAATCGAATCGAATCGAAATATCGTAATACGATATTTTAGATCGAGTAGGAGCTATCGTTTTCTGAAAGCTACGAGACTAGTATGGCTTTGAAAATGATCGATCACTTTAATCCGAGACACGCATGTGAGCCAGCGTACGTGTATATATAAAATATACGCATGCACAAAAATACATACGTTAAACATTGAACTTTATATTCTATGAAGAAAAGTAAAAGAATTTTTTTAATGGATTTTAAAAGATCAATATGAATGATTATGAAATAAAATAATAATGTGGGGAGGGGGTGGGCGTAGGGGGTTAATTATTATCAAAGAAAAATAAAAAGACAAATAGATATTTTTATGTAACAAATAATACAAAATGATTTAGTATTATATTTCATAAAATGGATCGAGAAAGATCTAGTATTTCAGAGAGAAATAAAAAGATAAATCTATGGTGGTAACATCCCGACAATGTTCCATCTGACAAGACGAATTTCTTTGCATGCTATTTCTCTCTCTCTCTCTCTCTCTCTCTCTCTCTCTCTCTCTCTCTTTTTGATATCTGAAATCCGCAGATACAAATGCACGTGTAGGAAAATTTTCTAAACATCATAAAACTCGTGAGAATTTTCGTGATATTTCAAATGGATCGTAAACGTAATCGTAATTTTTGATATTGCCATTCGTATACATATATATATATATATATATTTCCTTATCAAATTATAATCTTTGCTATGACTATTTCTCTCATCTAGTTTATGGACATTAAAAATGAGAATATGTGAGGAGAAAGAGTAGAAGTAAATGGGAAAAACGATTTATATCAACGGACGTATTTTAATATTTACATTCGTTGCAATAAATTATTTATCTTTTTCTAATCCTTTATATATATATATATATATATATATATATATATATATTTTTTTTTTTTCTTTTTTCTCTTTCTTCCTTTACATTTCTTTTTTACATTTTTCACTCGAAACATATTTCACGGCACGAAAGAATTTCCCACTTGTGTTTAGTGGATCGATCGTTACGAACAAAGGATCAAATGTTATAATAATAATGGCGAATCAATGGGCGCAAACTCGGTAGTATTAGTTTCTGACCGAGTCATGATCGATCGATCGTATATACACATTCATCATGACGTTTCTTATCTAAACGATCTTTCACATTTAAGTGAATAATAATCGAAAAAAGATGACCCTTAAAATAAAAGAAATAAATAGAACGATTAAATTATTTATCATTGCGATTTAATTTTTATAATAATAATTTTATCGTCCGAATTATCGTCGTCGTCGTCGTCGTCGTTTCAAAATAATTGTCATAAATTATCAAGTAATTCAGGTATGCCGAATCACGAAATTCGAAAATTTAACGAGTAGAATGAAAACGAATCGAGAGAACTGAGGAAAATTGGTAGATCAATTCATTATGTCGAGCGTGAAAAGCGTGTACGTGGCATGTGTCGAGGGGAGAAGAAGAAAAAAAAAAAGAAAAGAAGAAAAAGAGCTTTACGCAAGCAATAAATCAAGACTCAACGTTATTAACTATACGTAAGTAATATAAGGGGGGGAAAAAAAAAGAAAAAGAAAAAGAGAAAAAAAAAAAAGAAAAAGACAAAGAAAAGAAAGGAAAGTTAAAAGGGAAGATAAAAAAGATTCTTGATTGAACGAGATAAAAACGCGATAGATTAGATATACCTAACAATGGTGGTATATATATACAATGGTGGGCGTGCAAACTGGTATAAATCAGAATTATTGGTTTTACGTAAAGGCACTTATGATATTAAATATTTAAAGTGCAATGCAAGACCAGGTGTTAGATTTTATATGTGAATCTTGATAACACACGTGTCTCTCCTTCCCTCGGTACTTACATAATACATATGTACATTATTATAAACGGAAAGAAGAGAAAAAAAAAAGAAAGAAAGAAAGAAAGGAAAAAAACAACGACGTAAAATTACTCATTATGGATTTTAATCAAAAAAAAAAAAAAAAAAGAAAAAAAAATGTCTTCCTATACTCATTTAATCGTCCACCAGAGATTTGTCCTTTTTTTTTTTTAAAAACCTCTCTCTCTCTCTCTCTCTCTTTCATCTCGGTCTTTATCGACTTGTTCCTCCTTCGAAAACGATTTTCGAAACATTCCCAGGACAAATGGAGTTACGACGAGAGACCCAACGAAAGTTTACAACGTGTAACACGTGTGAAAACATCACCGCGATACTTCGAATTCTGGTAAAATACGTCAACGTGCAGAGGAGTTAACCAAAAAAAACGTATGTTCGATCGGCGTGGAGGGAGAAAAAAAAAGAACGATTGAAAGCTGATCGAGGAAAAAAAAAAAAGAGAAAAAGTGAGGATGGGAGGGAGGGATGGGAGAGGGAGGGAGGAGGGGAGGGGGCCGGTCGGGACACGTTTTTACGGTCGCAACCGATTTGCTTCGTACCGGTTTCGAGTTTTTTTTTCTTTTTTTTTTTTTTTTTTCTTTTTTTTTTTCTTTTTTTTTCTATCAAAAGCGACGGATAATTATTCACGTTCGATTACCATAGTAAAATTCTATAAAAAAAAAAAAAGAAAAAAAAAAAAAAAAAAAGAAAAAAAAAAATTCGATAGACGTACATAGAGATAATAGATGTGTTTAGTGGGATAAAGAATTTATTCTAATATATTAGAAAATTATTTAAATACGTTGGCATAATTCATAGAAATCTACTCTAGTTTTACTCTTATCAACATATACGCATATACATATATATATATATACATACATATTTAATGAAAATCATTTTTAATCCGAATTATTTTCGAGTTGAGAGGATTAATGTCAACATAACAGATTATGATTACGCATTAGTACATTGAATAGGATAAATCAAGAATCATGAATCATGAATGGAACAAATGATCCACCCTTGTAAATACTGAATGATTCACTATTTTGGTTCTTTCTCCCCCCCTATTTCTCTCTCTCTCTCTCTCTCTCTCTCTCTCTTTCTCTATGTATATCTTTTCGTCAGTATATATATATGTACTTATATATGTATGTATATGTATATTATATATACCCATATATATACATATATATATATATATATATATATATTTATGTGTGTATGTAACAATGTATTTCAATTGATCAGGAAACATAACGAATACCTACGTTAGATTTTATCGTCTGATTGAAACGTAAATATCTGCAATTGATGAGAATATAATCTATAATGTAAAGCGAGATAGAACTCAATTGATCTACGCCGATTGGATTTATTCAGTAAGTAACATAAATAAGTATTAAGTTTTTCAAGTATATCCGATAAAAAGCGGAAAGTTTCGAATGGGAAACGTGGAAATTTAGGAAATGCGAGTACACGTGCATGCAACCAAAGAAAAAGGTGCGTAATCTATTCGAACAACACGTCATGTACTTAAAGCTCGACATAGAGATATAAGTCTATATATATATATATATATGTATGTGCGTGTGTGTGTGTGTGTGTAGTTGTGTGTATATACGTATGTATGTATATGTGTATAGGGTAAAGTGAAACACAGGCGCCGTACTTTTTACAAGGCAGTCTGCGATTTAACAAATCGATCCAAATGCCACCTCGTAAGAAACAAAAATTGCTTGAAAGGATTTGCTTTCTAGGTTTTTGCCAACTAAATAATTCTAAATAAATGCAAATAGAATTTATTATATACATTTAATGTAAATAATAAATAATTTTTTTATAGAAATACTTTGTATAAAATACATACGACATATATGATATTTCTTTAGATTTAAACGAAAAAGAAAAAAAGGAAAAAAGAAAGAAAAGAAAAAAGATTAAAATTAGAAAAAGTATATTTCTATTTATATCTATAAGAATGATTTATTTATTTCTTATGTATTATTTTATATTTATTACTTATAATAAAAAGAAATAAATATTTCTTAAATAATACTATCTAATGCTATAACTTTCAAAGTATCTGATCTCATTCTCTTTCTCCAATATAATTTCTAGATTCTTTCTAATATAAATTCAAGATTCTTTCTAATATAAATTCAAGATTTTTTCTAATATAAATTCTTTTTAGATTTTTCTGTTTTCTTTTCTTTCTTTCTTTTTTTTTTTGTTTTTATTTTTGTTTTTTCTTTTCCTCTAATATAAATTCTAGATTTATTCTAATATAAATTCTATATTAGAATCTTTCTGATATTATACCGACAGATTTTAATACTGTAATATGATGATTTATTTCTTCAACGGATAGTATCGGTAATGATAAAAAATGTTTCCGGAAAAGAATAAATAATCATGAAAAGAAATTATAAAGGGATAAAAATAAAATAAAATAAAATAAAATAAAATGAGATGAAAAAAAATAAAGAGAATAGGTAACAGGGAGGAGGAGGGGAGGGAAGGGTAGGTGGGGTGGGAAAAAAAAATCAAAGTCAAAGTTTGCAAAATAAATTGATCGAAATGTAAAAATATCGTGAACCATGTAGCATGTACATATGTAATTTTAATAATGGGCGTATGGGCGGCGCGCTTCGATACATCATCGGGTAGTAACGTTGAGAACGAAAGCGTAGTTGTGATAGGTCGGGTAGAAATTGAGTTTACCACGTGTACGAAAGTGGATTATATTTGTTTCGCGATGTATTTCGCGACGCACGGGAGATAAATTTTCGGCTCCGTGGTTCCCTACCCATCCACCTCCCCCCCCCGTCTGTCCCCCTATCAACGTCGTCCCTTCTCTTCCACCCTCTTCTCGTTTCTCCTGAAATCTAATCTGGGCTTGTCGCTGTGTTAGCGTATTGTTAATTATTTCACGAATCCTGTCCTAACAAAATTTCCTACTTTGCGTGTAACCTTCTAATGGATATTCATCAGCGACTATACCAAATAGGATATTGTTGGGGAACGTTGAAACGTGCGTATGTACCTACTTATTAGTTTTCGAGTAAGAGAAAGATAAATGGAATGGATGAATGAGAATGGATAAAGCCTAAGATAAAGAGAGGATGAAAGAGAGAGGGAGAGAGAGAGAGAGAGAGAGAGAGAGAGAGAGAGAGAGACAGGGAAGGAAGATAGGGAAAAGTCGAGTCTAATTTAGCGTTTGGTGGATAACTTTGTGAAGGCAATCCAACTATCTTGTATATGTAGTGAACGAAGAAGAGAGAAGGAAATACTATGTGTAACTATGAAGATGATAGCCGAAGGCTCTAAGATCCAGCACGTAGAGACTCGAACTCATGAACAAGCAACTCTCTCTCTCTCTCTCTCTCTTTCTATCATTCCTTGTATTTTGTGAATTCTCACGATAGTAAATGTGACAATGAAAGCTTACAACAAACAAGAGAGAATGAGATATATATATATAAATATATATATATATATATATATATATATATATATATATATATATATATATTATATATATTTCCTCGGACTTTGCTTTCATAATACGTTCGGTTTCATAACGAACTTGTTACAAGTTATACGAGTTACTAGCACGAGTTTAGTTATTTGAGATATAACTATACGAGAGATAATGACTCTATGCTCTTTTCTTTCTTTTTTTGCACTTTTTCCTTTATTTTTCTTTTTTCTTTGTTTTCTTTTGTTTTCTTTTTTTTTGTTTTTCCTTATTCTTCTTGTTAATATTAAAATTCGAAAAGATAAAATCATTTCAATTATAAATTGTCTATAATATGAAACATTACGTGGATAAATCATAAACGGGAGCACCTATTCTGTCCGTCAGGTTTCACATTAAGTTAACAGGCTAGTATATCGACCGATTAATCCAACGACTATTAACACAAAGTATATGTATCTATGTGTGTGTGCATGTGTGTATGTATATATACATACATACATATATATATATATATGGATAGATGTTTCTAAAGTGTTTAAATATGTATATGTGTTTGTATGTGCGAGCACGTGCGTAAATTTTACTAACAACTATGTCGACCTTATACGAAAGTTTAAGAGGCTAAAAGCTTCGAAATCTGGTATAAAAATTGAAATACTTACCGGCAGAGATATGCAACGAAAAGAGAGAGAGAGAGAGAGAGAGAGAGAGGGAGAAAGGGGGAGGAAAGAGAAAGAGAGAGAAAAGTCGATATATCGAAAGGAATTATCGTGCATTGCGATCGGCCTCGAAACTTTCCTTCGAGCAGTGATTTATGCACAAAGCTTTCCGATGCTTGGCGAAGAAGTTCGACTAAGCTTCGAACACGAAAGGTATAAGAATTCTGTATACGCGCTAGACCGAAAGAGCATAAGAAAGAGCGAGAGAGCGAGAGAGAGAGAGAGAGAGAGAGAGAGAGAGAAAGAGAGAGAGAAGGTAAGAGAGAAAATTTGTGACTTCTTCATTAATGGTAATGATCGCGTTCTAGAACTCTTCGAGAACTCGCGAAAGGAAACATCACGATTTGTATTCAGGACGACGATATGGCCGAGTAGTCTCTATGTAACCACAACGGAACAAGGTTCGAGCCAAGATTCGAATCGAGAAACTGAAGGGGTAGGGGTATGATAGGGGGAGATGATAGTAGATGGGGTTAGATGGGGAATGGGATGGAATAGGGTGGGCTGGATTCGCGAAATAAACTCAAACGATATGAGGGTTGTGCAAAACTGGAAAAAGAGGTTGAGGTTCTTCTTTCATCCCTATACATTGACTTCCGACGATAAAAGTGAGCTAAGACCAACGCACACAATGATCTTTTTACATGAACGTCATCTTCTATGACTATACTCTTTCTCTCTCTCTCTCTCTCTCTCTCTCTCTCTCTCTCTCTCTCTCTCCTCTTTCTCTGTTTCTTTTCCTCTTTCGAGTAACATTCGAGGGGTTGAATTTTAAAAGGACTTTATTTGGCGATGCCTGCCACTGCTCCGCGTCTCATTGCCCACCATAATCGATATGGAAATCGATAAAAAAGAGAGATACTTTGGATATATCGAAACAGGCAATTCTTTGTATCGAATCACCTAAAAGAACAATGTTAAGCATTTTCCCTCTCCCTATCTCTCTCTCTCTCTCTCTCTCCCTTTACGAATTTCGAATACACGTGCCACGAGAAATGACTTCCCATAGACTTTCGGGATAACTGAAAAATGTCGTACGTATTATCGATATAGGAAATGCTGAGCTATTCTCCTACGATATTCCTCCTTTTCGTATCTATCAAATATCCTCGATCGTGTTCTATGTATTATTATATATACATATGTAGTATGCAGATAGACAAATGTATGTACAATTCGTATACATTTTACTATTCTTTTTTTCTTTTTTGTTTCTTTTTTTTTTTTTTCTTTTTTTTTTTAGTTTTTTCTTCTTTCTTTTTTCGTCGATCAACAGCAGTCGAGAAAAAGCTTTAGAATTTGTTCTGTTCGCGTTAAAACCGATGCACGTGTTTCTTCTGAAAGAAAGAAGAAAAAAAAAAAAAGGAAAAAAAAATACAGAAAAAAAAAAAAGAAAGAAGAAAAGTTGTACGAAAGTGATCTCTAAAAGAATTCGTATCAAAGATAGATCCTTCTATAATTATTTTAAAATTCACGTAATTAAATATCATTTTGTAACGTTAATAAAAAGTTCACGTTTATCATCGAAGATACACCCTTGTGATTTTTTTTTTTTCTTTTTTTTTTTTTTTCTCTAATCCATCATTCGTCGAATATATTATACCACTATAATAATAATAATAATAATAATAATAATAATAATAATAATAATAATAATAACAATATATAATATAATAAAATAAAATATGAAACATAAAGTTTTTGAATTTGAAGAAATATGAAATATAAAATTTATAGAATGTCAAACACTTCTCATATAATTTATCGTCAGATGGGAAATAATTTGACATACGATTTATTTTTGCTCTATTTCCTTTTCCAATTTATTTTCTATTTTTTAGATATAAATATTATTATTTTTAAGAAATAGAAAAATTTCTATCATACACGCATATACATACACTAACTCGATTCTTAAGTTACGCATGAGAATGATATAATCTATTCAAGCTTATAAACCGATCCGATAGGCCTATAGTTGGAGAATGATATTTGTCTCTTATTACACTTTGTAATCAATATTTTGTTCATATCTATCGCTAAAGTCACAGAGCTCCTTCCAACGTAAGATGTTGAACAGTCTTAAATTAGCACGTGTAAGCTATGTCTCTTCTATGAGTAAGTACTTGCTTTCGTTAGTTTATACACGTTAATTTCATGCAAGTACTTGAGCTAGTTCGTAATTCTCGCGAGTTTACTAAGCATACGTACGCGCGTGTATTACGAAACCTTATACATAAGTATAGTAGGAAAGGGACAAGCATACGTAAGTAGTTTGAAGTCTCTTGACTTACAGTAGAAGTATGTATATATATATATATATATATCCATATATCTATATATATATATCTGATTACAAAGTATAGGTATGTTAAGAATATCATTATATATTAACCTGATATAATATCTATTGATAAAACCGAAAGAAAATTTGATTCTTATCAATTGGTATAAATACAATTTGTTTGTAAAAAAAAATATAATCGAATAAAAATATTTCACGTTTTATATTAATTAGAATCTTTATTAGGATAAATTAATTGTTAGAATGAGTTAACTCGTGAAAATTTTTTAATTTACTTTAATAGAAATGCAAAAGAGGTGTAGATACGAGGAAGAGCTTTTTTTTTTTTTTTTTTTTTTTTTTTTTTTTTTTATATTAATCGATTATCGTGATTTTATCTTTCGTTCGAGAATAATAAAAGACAATAATAAAAACGCGTGAAGTAGAATGAGAAAAGAAGAGGGGAAAGAAAAGAGAAAGAGACGGAAATTAGTTCTGTTCAGCAATGAGAATCCGTTGCTGAGGAGGATCATTTTCGTTTTACTGACATGTCTACTATCGATACCCGAGAAACGTCGGGTTAATTACTGTCGAACTTTACGACACCTCGCAAGCTACGTCTATCTGTTTTATACGATAAAAGGAGAGAAAGAGAGAGAAAGAGAGAGAGAGAGAGAGAGAGAGGGACGCTGATTGATTGCCCTAGGGTTATCGAGATCGCTGTAAAATAAATTCATCGTTGTAGAAGAACGAATAGGAAGATTGTTCTCGGTGAGTAAACGTCGTAGAATAAACCTAATCATCCCCCATTTTAAGAATACTCTATCAAATCTCGATGATACATGTGATTTTATTAACAGAATCAAGAGAATACGTGTGATCGATAATTATACGAAGATAAGAAAGAAAAGAAAAAGAAAGGTAAAAAAAAAAGAGAGAGAAAGAGAGAGAGAGAGAGAGAGAGAGAGAGAGAGAGAGAGAGAAAGAAAAGAATACCAAAGAAATATTTTCGTTCTATTTTGTGTTCATATTTTAAGCTGCACATTTCTTTCGAAATTCATATGTATATATATATATATATATATATATATATATATATATATATATATATTAATAAATGAGAGAGTACGTATGATAAACGAGAGAGTACGTGCACGCATATATATATATAACAAAGAAAGAAAGAAAAAAAAGAAAGGAAAAAAAAAAAAAAAAAAAAAAAAAAAAAAAAAAAAAAGAAACCGAATGCCTTATAAATATTTTCGATATACATATCTCGCGTTAACGTTTCAAATGCAAACGTTTCTTTCGAAATTCGATTATTAATAAGCGATAGAATACCTGCGATATAAATAACATTCATACGTGTACACGTATATAATAAAAAGAAAAAGAAAGAGAAAAGAAATGGAAAAGAATTCCTACGAAACATATTCGATCAATCTACTTAAAGTTAAAACTAAATTGAAATTTCTTTTTCAATTTATCAATAATTCATAGCGCGTAAAAGATTATTTTCGAAGGACAACGGATATATCGTTCAAGTGGCAAAATAAACTGGATCAATCGAATAGAGATATAAAATAGAAAGAAAAAAAAAAGAAGAAAAAAAAAAAAAAAAAGAAAAAAGAAAAAAGATAAAAAAAGGAGAACAAATATGAAAGGAAAAATTCTCAATCGTTCAGATTGAAACGAAGCCTCGTTTCAATCTGAACGAAATGAAATAATAGAGATACATACATACATACATACATATATATTACATACAATATATACATACGATATATCCGAACTCCCATACGTACGTATGTACATACATACATACATACATACATACATATATACGTACGTATGGGATTGTCGTGATTCATTTCTCCAATGAAAAGAATAAGGTTTTAGGTAGTCTCGTATCTAATCTCGAGAGATGATGAGCTACTGGTCATCACTTTACACTGGTTCATGGCCCTCTCAGGGGATTAGTCAAATCCCAAAATAATACCGTGGGCGAGCAGCACCGTGCAATGGTACAAATGGCAGCAACCAATGTAAATCAGCTTCTCTATTTCTCTCTCTCTCTCTCTCTTTCTCTCTCTCTCTCTCTCTGTCTCTCTCTCTATCTTTCTCTATCTATCTATCTATCTATCTGTCTGTCTATTTGTATGTCTGTCTATTTGTCTGTCTATTTCATCATCTATCTATCTCCTTTCTATTCCTCTCCGAATTTGAACGATCTAATCGGCAACGACGTTAGTACGTTGCAATAGAAACGCCCCTTTAATACAATTAGAGTACATTACCGCAGCTTACACGGTACGCTTTCTTAAGCAAATATCCTCCGATCGAATGGGACGCTTATGCTACGATGGCATAGGACAAACACATGCTTAATTCCGTACGGAATAATCGAATCGTTTGGCGATCGTCTTCAGTTAGAATTACGGAATTCGGAGGAATGCCACGAGAAATCCATAATGTTCCAACTATGGTACGGAATATGTCTATTATTGGAGGTGGACGGAGGGGGAGGAAAGAGGGAGGGGGGAGGGGAGCACCGAGGTTTAGAGAGGAGAACGAGTATTAACTTTCTTTCCCTTTCTTCCAGTTTTTTCTTTTTCTTTTTTATTATTATTATTATTTTTTTTTTCTTCTTCTTCATTCTCTTTCTTCTCCTGCTCGATCCCTTTTGCCTTCCTTTTCTTCCTACATTTTTCCTATCTCTTTTTCTTTTCTCCATATTCTCTTTGTTTTTCTCTTTCTTTTTTCCTTTTTCCTTTTTCAAACGGATCGATCAGGATTTAATGAATTTCCACGGATAGATATAGTGAAACGTTCCTAGCGGTGAGCGTGTGGAAATAGCGATACCGAGTGGTCACCGAGCCACTGGGACAATATTTTTTCACGAAACGATCGTGTCATCCGTTGAAAGCTCGCGAATTCTCTGTTTTGATTTCTGACGGTGGCGTATAGAGAGTGGGGAAGAAAAAAGAGAAAGAGAAAGAGAGAGAGAGAGAGAGAGAGAGAGAGAGAGAGAGAAAGAAAGAGGGGGAAGTAGAGAGGACTTGAAATAACTCGTGGCAGGAGAAACGACGTCTATTAATAGTTTAGAAGAGAGCATCATCTTTGTCGCGAGTTCTGTAGGTATCTCTATCTATCTATCTCTCTCTCTCTCTCTCTCTCACTCTCTCACTCTCTCACTCTCTGGTTTTCTTGTAAAATTCATCGGCGATCGTTGATAGTAAAAGGGGGTTTTAATTTTTTTACGTTTGCGAAGTATCAATTAGCAATCGATCGATCGGTCGGTTGGTTGATCGTTCGATCGGTCGATCAATACCAAAGTTCGATTTTAAAAGAAAGAACATAAAAAGCATCGCCACCGCCACCGCCGTCGCCGCCGTTGCCGCCGTCGCCGCCGCCACCGCTGCCACAGCAGCCGCAGTAACAACCCGCGCCACCCGATCGGTCTGGTGAATGTACGATGCGCCTAGACTGGTCGAAAATAGATCTAGGGAATTGGAGTTGCAGTATAGAGTATAAGAAAACGGAAGCTGAGAGGAGAAGCAGTGAGGAGGAGAAAGAGAAAAAGAGAGGAGGAAGAGGAAGAAGAAGAAGAAGAAGAAGAGGAGGAGGAGGAGGAGGAGGAGGAGGAGGTGGAGGAGAAGGAGAAGAAAGAAGAAGAAGAAGAAGAAGAAGGGGAGGATAAAGCAAAAGTTGAGTTGTTGGACAAAGACGTAACGAGACTTTGAGAAGAGAGAGCTTTTGGTTAGTCGAAGACACTGAACTTGGAATGATTCTCGGAGCTTGCCCACCTATAAGCCAACTACTGGAAGGAAGTTAAAATCACGTTGGTGTGAATCTAAATAAAGAACTATGGAGAGGAGAGAGTGAAAGAAACGAAAAAGAAAGAAAAAGAAAGCAAGAGAGAGAGAGAGAGAGAGAGAGAGAGAGAGAGAAAGAGAGTAAGAAAGAGAAAGAGAGAGAGAGAGAGAGAGAGAGAAAGAGTGAGGGGTGGGGGGAGGGGAAGCATCGTGTTCCAAGAGGGATACGAGTGTAAGAATGGTAGAGAGAAACGCTTGCAACAGCGGCAGCGGCGTTGGTGTTGGTATTGGTGGTGGCGGCGGGTGCGGTGGCAGCAGCAACAGCAGCGGCAGCAGCAACGGAAGCAGCAGCAGCAGCAGCAACAACAGCAGCAGCAACGGGAATAAGATAAACGCATCATCCCTCAATGGCGTATCAAACGTTGTCCATGAAGGTGGAGTCAAAATTACAGTTATCGAAGAAGCTGTTGGACTTGAGGAGGAATTGACGAGCTTACGCCGTAGCGCCAGTAGCGCTAGATTTTCTCTATTCAAGTGGTTTAAACGAGCCGGCAGTCGGGCTGCCACGTTTGAGAAAAGAAGAAAGATACTCGATAAGATTACCGTTGGTGAAGAAAAAGAAGAAACGGGAAAAGAGGAGGAGGAGCAGGAGCAGGAGGAGGAGGAGGAGGAGGGGGAGGAGGGGGAGGAAGAAGAAGAAGAAGAAGAAGAAGAAGAAAAAGTAGGAAAAGAGACGGAGGAAAAAGAAGAGGAAGACGATAAAGGACGACAACGCAGCGTTTCCTCCAGTGCGGAAAGTGTAGAAACGTTTTATAGTACTACAACGGTACGAAGCTTTGCCTTTCACAGCGGTGGTCTCATCACTGGTAAAGAATTGTCATTAGGCATTTTGAAGCAGGCTGCCGAAGTAGGTCCCTTCGCGGCTGGAGCCTCGAAATTGATTGCTAACAAAGAGAACAACGTCGCGGATGTCGCCTCTACGTTACCATCTAACGTTCATTCTCGTAGAAGGGACATCACCACGAGATATTCCCTTCAACCAACTAAAACGAGTTACTCATCCTGCGGTAATTTTCCATTACCAGAGAAAAGACCACTTTCCGGGACCTTGAGAAGAATTCAGGATAAAAATTTAAACGGCGAGGTTATCGTCAGGCGTAAAGTACACGTTAAAGGTAAAAGAAGAGCTCCGAATCCTCCAGAAGTATCGAAGATCATTGGGGTCGATGTACGGGTGGGACAATCAAAAAATAGCAACAGACGAAAGAGGCGAGCGCCGAGACCACCTGAAAATATTGAAACATCCGAGAGTTCTTTGTCTTTAGAAGTTAAAGAGAAGTCAGCTATAACCGATGGTGGAATGGACTCGGGAAATAAAGAAGAAGAGGGACAACAAGTAATAAGCAACGATACTTTGATATTGCAAGGCGGTGTTTTACACTCGAAGAAGAAAGATTTAGAAAAACAAAGTCCAAAATTACGAAAGGACCGATTAGTTTCTAATAATTGTGGTGTCGGTTTTATAAGTGTTCCCGGTTCTAATACGACACGAAACGATACGATATCCCAGGATTTGACGAACTTTCGGAACGTCGTTGACACGGGTACACTTGGCACCGCCATGCCGCGACCTTGGTACAAACGGAGCGTCTTCGAACATTCTCGGGATTCCACGTCGTCTCGAAAGGGCGATGTACTTCGTACATCCTCGGCCATTGGGACGATGGACACCAAGGAAGAATGTGTCGGTGCACAGGGAGTATCATCGAGTCTTACTACGACTACTACCTCTACCTCGGCTTATTCCATGGATGCTTCCCTTTCTAGATTGAGTTTCTTTCATCGTGGTGAACGACAGATGGAGGAAAGGAAACGTGACGTCAAAAGAAAATCTGGATTATCCATCCTAACTAACATAAGCGAACTCGACAAAGAGGCTGCTGCTATCGTACAGGAAGAACAGGCACGAGCACGTGCCTCTATGCTCTTGAAATCCTCGAGATTTACCGAGGCTTATGAAAGGACAAGCGATGTCAATGAAGAACTAGTTCAGGACATGGTAACCTCGGCAATGGAAAATTCCTCACCCAAACAACGCGGTACACGAGCATTGATATCAAAATTCAATGCTATAAGTAATATTACAAAAGTCACGGTTAACACTAATTTCTTTGCAAGAAGGGATCAGCAGGGTACGAAATTTGAACAAGACGTTATCAGAAAGTCTAAATTCGAACAAACGGAATGGAAAGAGAATACGAAATTTTCACGCGTTGGTCAAGCTAATACACGAGTAGAGAAGGATATATCTAAATATTTTTTGCCGCAACAACAGCAGCAACAACAACAACATAAAACAACGACCAAAGTCGAGAACAAAGATACAGAAAGAAAAGTAGTATCTGAGAATAAGTTTACTCCAAGAAAGGATAACAACGATCGCCTGATAAAAGAAACTTCCAGTAGGATATCATTCCTACAAAGCCAGCTCGTTGCAAATCGAATGAACGAACCTTTAACTTCTCGTACAGTGGTAGAAACGGTGGTGCCCTTAATGGAAGAAAAAATGAAATCTAAGCAGGAATGTGCCAATGAAATAAAGGAAAAGGAAATAAAGGAAAGGGAAAGAAAAATGGATAACGTTATTTCCGTAAGTGGATACTTATTATCCCGTCCGCGTGATTCTAATCAAATTGATAATATAGAAAATGTCTTATCGAAAGAATCGAGAAAAGAAAATGATCGTAACGTAGAAACGAATGTGCAAAAGGAATTTACGAATATATTCGATAAAATTGATAGACAGTTACGTACTACTACGAAAGAATTGAAACATGTCGATCATCAGTTAGAATCAATTTCTAATCTCGAAACAACCAAGGATAGGATGATATTATCTATAGAAGAGGAAGAGGACGAAGGGAAGGAAAAGAAGTTAGAAAAGAAAAAAGACGAACAAGAAAAAGAACAAGAAAGAGAACAGGAAGAAGAAGAAGAAGAAGAAGAAGAAGAAGAAGGAAGAGGAGATGGTAGAGGAGGAGGAGGAGGAGAGGGAATATCGAGTAAAGTGACTAAAGTCCTCGATATCCTCGTAGAAGCTGAGAAAGATGGGAAAGCAAAGAAGGCTCTTATGCGATCAATGAAATCTATACCGAACGTAGATGAAACTAATCGTAAGATCGAAACGGAAATGATCAAATTGAAATCAACAAATAGTAAGATATCGGCGTCGTTGTTGAACACTATCGAGGATCAAACTACAACTGATCTGAAGGAAATGTTGAAAGAAATGAAACATTCTTTGCCAAAACGTCCAAAACCAAAGAAACGTTTTATCGAGGAAGGATTGACTAATTTTATGGTCAAAGATGTTTTACCGAGTACAAGTAAGATCTCTTATGTCGCAAAATCGGTATTGAAGAAGGAAGCTACACCATTAATTCCAAACTCTCAGATCGATTATGAGATTGAAAAGCAAAAAGTTTCCTCGTCCTCGCAAACCAGCGGAAATTTACGTCGATTGAATCAACCATCAACGTCTACGGGATGGAAACAAGAGGATGTCGTTTATAAAACATCCGGCAAAGGAGTATCGGGTTTGGCCCTAGCTAAAAACACATTTCAATTGATTCGTCCTCGTGATTTTGCTGTGATCGAAGCTATCAAGACCACCAAGGGACAACACAAGGAAAACACTTACGCGAATGTAATCGAACGATCGCTCTACGCTAACGCTCTTGTTCATCCCTCGACTAAGCAACAGCAACAGCAGCAACAGCAGCAACAGCAGCAGCACCAGCAACAGCAACAGCAGCAACAGCAACAGCAACGTGATGGGGATCTTTCACGTATCAAGGGAGACTCTGTGAGTGGCCGAGGATTATCGACAATTTCACCCACGAACGAACGAAAATATCTACAGTATGACGACGAACCTAAAGAAGGTCATTAATAATTAAGAATAATCAAAAACAATTACATTTCACGATTTTTCCTTGATCTCTTCGTAAGAAGAAGAAAAAAAGGGAAAAGAAAAGGAAAGAAAAGAAAAAAAAAAGAAAGGAAAAGTTATAGAAAATATTTTACTTTTTCTCTTTTTCTTTTTTTCTTCTTTTTTTTTTTAGAAGACGTACCCACCACCGGTAACATGAACACCTTGGCTATAAATCGTTTGTTAAGAAAATTAGAGGCAGCTATCGCTTCCGGTCATCATCAGCAAGCGGCAGGATTAGCAAAGGAACTCGCACGATTAAAGATTCATTGTTCTGTGATACGACAACGTACGGCACGTCTAAAGGATCGTTCTATAAAGGTTAATATGTACATCGAAGACAAACTAGCTCACCAAGGTCCAATACCACTTCAGGTAAGCGATCGTAACATTCAATACCTATTTCCTATTCATTAAAGGACATTATACATAGTTCGGTAAGCGAACCCCCTTATCGTAGTTAACAACGAGAATGACTGTCGCCGAATTGAAGACGAAAGTTTATACGGAATTTGAAATACCAACGAACGTTCAACGTTGGATTATTGGAAAAAATTTGGCCGATCGCGATGAGACAACTCTCGAAGAATTACAGGCGATCGATGGCTCACCCATTTTCTTATATCTCGTTGCACCGGGTAAGTCGTTTGATAAAGGAGAAGTATCAGAAAGAAGAAGGACGAAAAGAAAAAGAAAAAGAAAACGAATAACAATGAAAAGAACATAAAGAAAATATCGCAATCAATTTTCTAAACAATTAAATATATTAACTATAAGAAACAACGTTCTATCTTATTTAGAATTACAAAAGGATTCCGTAATGCAAGCAGAGAAATCAAACTCCGTTGAGGAACTTACGAAGGTTGAGAAGGAAATACGTCAACCGGAAGAAAAAGTAATAACGGAGATGGAGGAAGTTAAACCGACTAGTGTCACTAGCTATGAGAAACAGGTAAAATTGATTACTTGCTGGACAGGACGAGATTTTGAACGAAACAGAATGCGAAAAAAATAGAGAAGGGAACAAAAAAAAAAAAAAGGAAAAAAAAACGGAAGAAAAAAGAAACAAAAAATTTCTAATACTAATCTCAATAATTTATTTTCAAATATTTCATGGTTAATAGCAAAATTTTATTGTACGTTCTATCTGACACGCGTATCGTTTCATTGTCAAGTTTTTTCAATTCCTTTTCTATCTCTCTCTCTCTCTCTCATCTATTTATTTTTTTCTTGTTTTTCTAAGATACATATACACATGAGATAAATATATCGTGATATATCGGAAAAACATAATGTTGATAATGTTGACGATGCTCGATAAAAAGAAAAGAAAAGAAAAGAAAAGAAAAAGAAAAAAGGAAGAAAAGGAAGATAAAATTAAACAGAACGATATGTATTTATGCCGTTTCTCTTTTCTAATAAAAAAAAAAAAAGAAAAAAAAGAAGAAACAAAAAAAGAACAAAAAAAAAAGAAAAAAGGATCAAATTGATATTCGTATCTCGATTGTAGATAGTTAACATTCTCCATAAGCTTTGTTCAATCCTCGTATAGATTTCCATTGACGAGTCTCTTTAATATTTTTTTTTTATATGCCATTCTATGTTTTTCTCGAATCGAGCGACAGATTGAGCCAGATGAAGAACAGACGCCTGAGGAAGTGAAAATGGAACGATACGAAGAACTCATCTCGTTGGAGAATTGCGATGTTATACCAAATTCCGAAGCTATCGAATGTCCAATATGTTTCGTAACATATGGCCCACGGGAGGGTGTTATTCTCAGAGATTGTTTACATATGTTTTGCAAGTATGTATATTCTATTATAGACAAAAAAATAATTTACAAAATCATACAATAATAATAATAATAATAATAATAATATTGCTATATTGTAATAATACAATAATATATTACAGACAGATAATATTATAAATTAAATTGTAATTATATATTATAATATAGCGATTTAATATATATTCCACATTATAGGAATTCAATATATTATAATAATACAATTAATAATAATTTTCTCATAAATAATTTTATCATTATATTTCTAACAGACTTTGCATAGCTAATACAATAAAATATTGCGAAGAAGCAGAGGTAAAGTGTCCATACAGGGATACCGAATATACGTGTGAATCTACGCTTCAAGAACGCGAGATAAAGGCGGTGAGTTAAATGAACTTGACTATTACCTATAGCCTTTTAGGTTAAGGGTAAAACATTTGTTAGAGATTAGCAGGTGAAACTAAAGACAATGACAACGTTTAGCTCGTCGAAGCGGAAGTATATCAGCAACACCTCGCCAAGTCGATAATACAAGCGGAGAACAACGCTGGAAACAATGCCTTTCATTGCAAAACACCAGACTGTCCTGGTTGGTGTTATTACGACGACGACGTGAACAATTTTTTATGTCCCGTATGTGGTATAAATAATTGTCTTACTTGTCAGGTGAGTTTTCATTTTTTTTTCGTATAATTTCTTCATGGGTAATAATCTTTTCTTTTCTCCTTTTATCTCAAATTAAAAACAAATCGAAATGAAGAGAAATTTTTCTTGTTCTTTTTTTCCCTTCATTCATTTTTTTTTCTTTTTTTTTCTTTTTTTATTTTTTCTTTTTGGATACAGGCCGCACATATCGGTAAAAATTGTAAACAATATCAACAAGAATTAAGATTGTCGAAAGAAACTGATCAAGAATCCCGAAGGACAGCAGCAATGCTTGAAGATATGGTCGACAGAGGTGAAGCATTGGCCTGTCCTACTTGTGCGGTCGTTCTAATGAAAAAATGGGGTTGCGATTGGTTAAGATGTTCAATGTGTAAAACAGAAATATGTTGGGTTACCAGAGGACCACGTTGGGGACCAGGAGTAAGTAAAGTACTTAATAGAAATTTATCAACGAGAATTTTATTATACTTCAACATAAACACGCATACATACATGTATGTATATATGTATGCATGTATGTAACTATATGTTTCCTTTATCGATCGTTTTTCTCTTTCACAAAACCTAAGGGTAAGGGTGACACATCCGGAGGCTGTAGGTGTGGTGAAAATGGAGTCAAGTGTCATCCTCGTTGCAATTACTGTCACTAAGAACCATCGGAAGAGTCTGCAATTGCCTTGCCAACGGACAAACACAATGTGCCTATCTATTCAAAGCATATATACCACTGGTACTGGTGATCCTAACGACGTTAGAGATTCAAAATAATTTGTCATTGTACGATTTCCGTGAGAAAGAAAAAGAGAAAGAGTGAGAGAGAGAGAGAGAGAGAGAGAGAGAGAGAGAATGTCTTTCTTGATCAAATTAATCTCATCCTTTTGAAGTTATAATTACGAAAATTTGTAACAAATGAAGATACCACCATACAAAATGCAAACGAATTTGAATTTAATCCTCGATAATATGCATTATTTCTTATTAAGAATAAACAATATTATATGTATTATAAGGAATTATAATTGAAATAATATTTTTATCTTAAACATGATAAACGTGTTAAAGTAACTATAATTTTTATGTTTTTCTTTTTTTTTTTCTTTTTTCTTTTTTTTTTTTAATACAAAAGTATTCAGGATACGTGAAAAATACTTGTAAATATATAAAATATGAAAAGTGATAGAACGTAATTCTACGTACACACATACAAAACGAAACTTTATGTATATATGTATGTATGTATAGGACATAGATAGATATCGAATTATATACATACATACATACGTATATATATATATATATATATAAACCAAATAGACATATACACGTTCGTTGTCATCGAATTCAAAATCCTAACATTGAACGCGTTATACTTTACGTATTTTACCTCTACAATTGAAATGGACGAGATTGGGAAATGAAAGAGTGTGCCGACAACAGAACGAACAGGACATATATATCGTGTAATCGAATTTCCGCATTTTTACTTCTCGCGAAAACATTCGAATCGACATAGCATTCGAAAGAGAGAGAAAGAGAGAGAGAGGAAGGAATCCCTTTTTTCATTTCAAACGAACGAAAAAAGGTTCATCCTTCTAAATTCTATCCGTCTATCTCTCGTAAAACTATTATTCAAATTTTTATTCTATTGAAACAATTATTGTTACGATATAGCGTATAATGTATTTATTATTTGTTTTATGAAAAAAAAAAAAAAAAAAAAAAAAAAAAAAAAAAAAAAATAATTAATATTGTTTCTATCAAAATACATTTTATATTTTATGATAAGATATATTTTAATAAAATATATAATCGATTTAAAAAAAAAAAATATATATATATATATATATATGTATATATACATACATATTTTTTAATTTCTCTCTCTCTCTCCCTCTCTCTCTCTCTCTCTCTCTCTTTCTCTCTACATATATATATATATATATATATATATATATATATATATATTTTGTTTGTCAAAAAAAAAAAAAAAAAAAAAAGAAAAAAAAAGTGAGCGTGAAGAATCGATAAATTGTAATACGATTATAATTTGATATAATAGAATATTTTTTATTCGTTTGATGGAAAAATTAATATCGTTCATTTAAAAATCTATACAACAATTGCCTATCTATTTATTCATTCATCTATGTATCCATTGATATTGCAGCTCGTGATGCAACCTTAAATTCCTTTAAGATTTTGCATCAGTGAATCAGTATAGGTTTTTATTATTTCTGAAGTTTCCATAACAAGTGACTTTTTACGAGGTTGGCTTGTCAACCCTTCAACACTCAACCCCTATTAATCGCCTTTTACGACAAGCAGAGGACACTGTGGGTATATTCTATTCGCCCTGATCCACAGAGGGTGAAAAAAAAGGAGTGAGTCGAAAGGCGTATATAAAATTTATAATTTCTTCAATTATCTTGATTATTATTCGTAGAAAAAGAAAGGAGGAAAGAAGAAGAAACAAATTTGCTATAAAAATTTGACAAATATTAACGATCGATAGGTATGATAGAATATATATATATATATATATATATATTTTTTTTTTGTTCTTATTTCTTTTATAAGAAAAATTATTATCGATCTCATAAAATACGTACAACAACGATATAGTAAAAATAGAGTAAATTTTTTTCTCTGGGGAAAAAAAAAATTGAAGAAGAAAAAAATCGTCATAAAAAGAAAAAAAAAAACAAGAAAAAAAACAAGAAAAAAAAACAAAAAAAAAAAACAAAAAAAAAGAATTGGATAGATCGATCGCAAGTCCTGCAATATCCTTTATTTTTTTTCTTTCTTATAACTTACATTTTTTCTAATCTAGAAGGGGGAAAGTATTAAACATAAGAATTTGTCAAGAGGTCGCTAATCTTATCGCGTCGTTATCGTTACACCATAATTCTTCGAACTTCAAGTTAATCATAAACTCGCATAATACTATTATTTATAAAAATGCAATCTGTTTAATTCTTCGAATCTCATGTAAGCGAGTAACTAAATAACTAAATAAATATATACGTTCTCGTAACAAACAATCGATTTATTATTAAATTTTTAACCAATCAGAATATTATAAACGTCTTAATACTTTTGACCAATAGAAAGATAGAAGCAAATCTTTTATCCTCGATAAGTTACCAATGTGATAAGTTTATCGTCATTTAATCAAGAAAGAAATTCAGTTTTATAAAGTCGGTCAATTATTCGTCATTAATTAAGTTAACAAGTAAGATAATTTATTTATCACGATTATATGATACAATATCATGTGAAAATCGATTATTAATTTAATAAAATTTCTGTTTTTTTAATTTTTGTGAAAACGAGAATAATACGTTTAATAAGAGTAAATTATTTTCATGGAAATACAGGCATGCATTTCGTAAATAAAAATGATATTCAATTATCAAAGATATATATATATATATATACATTACGTATATATGTACCTCTGCATCTGTTATTTTTTTCTTTTTTCTTTTTATTTCTCTTATCCAACAATTTTCAAACACAATTATCTTTAATTGACATCGTTTTCACAAGATGTCTCGTCGATTATTATATATAATGAGAAATCGATATTGTTTTGTTTATCTGATACCTAAACGATCGGATTGATTTATGTGACATCGTAAGTTCATAATCAGTGTAAGTTCATAAATGTCTCCTTGGATAAAAGAAAAAAGTTAAGAAAGTAGAAGAGGATTAATTAATATACGAACATAAGATGAATACGATCCAGCAAAATCTATTAAATATAAAACTCTGCGGAAAATGCAGGTATGATAAAATGCAAGTTCTTTAATATTTAATACACATACATATTTAAATATATTTATACATATACATATATATATATATATATATATGTGTGTTTATTAATTTATTTATTTGAATTCTTTTTCTTTCCTTTTCTAAATTTTTTCTCTACGAATAAGAGGAAAAAAATAAAAGAAATACTTAAAATCCCTCTTGCATTCGAGTAAAAATAAATTACTCGCAATGTCCAATGAAAAATATACATATTTTTTTGTTCTAATAAACGAATTGATTAATATTTTGTTTAAACAATGTTGAAATGTTTGGGTTAAATTAATCAGATTTAAAAGTTCTTTTTTTTCATTTGCAAAAGCTGACGCCATTACGTTTGAGGAATTAAAGGGAAGAAAGAAAAAAGAACAAAAAACAAACAAAAAAGGAGTGAAACGATCCTTTATATGTACATTTATTCGATTAGATTATAATGGGGAAAAAAAAAAGAAAAAAAAAAAAAGAGAGAGAAAAGAAAGGAAAAAGAAGAACGTCGCGAGTATGTTTCATGTGTTTTCACTTTCGTTTATATCGCACAAATCACGAATGTGAATTAAAAGCTTTCGTAAACTTTACGCGATAATTCTTGTATTTTATATGTGAAAATTGTCAACATCTTACACGATCGAATCGTGAAAAGATATCAAGGTCTATTTGATTTTCAACATAGTGACAATGGCAGTACGTAAACAAACACGTAAATTGATATTTGATCTAGAGTGTATTTATAATTGAACACGATAATGATACTCTTCAGTTGTTTTCACTGTTGCGAATTAAAAGTTTCATATAAACAGTTCACACATATACACACAACATATATACATATATACACACATACACTTTCCATTAGATGACGATCGTAAGTGGAAACATAAAGGAGAAACAAAAAAGAGAAGAAAAAAAAAAAAGACCTCAGACGATGTAAACACGAAAGAAACGTGATTCGCTTACGTGGTTCACGCCTCTGTTAATTATAGTTTTATATAGATTTATATAGAAATCATATAGGATAATTGATATAATTAATACGTTAATTATTCTTATTCTTGTATCATAAGATCGTTTAATTATCGTCTAATTTTCTTACAGAAAATATCAATCGTTTTATAACAAAGATTTAGAAAACAATACAAATTATTGCAATTGTTTGGTAAGTATGTATTGATAATAAGTATTGATCGATAAAAAAGGATATTATTAAATTATTAAATATTTTTTTTTTTCTTTCTTTCTTTCTTTTTATCTAATAAACGTATATTGTATTTATGTAATATTTACTTGAAAAATAATCAAATTGTTTCTTAATCAATTTAGGAAGTAAAGGATGAAATTGACGACGAAGTAAATAAGATGCAAGTTAATAAAAAAGAAATAGAAGAAGAAAAGGAAAAGAAAAATGTCGATTCAAAGGCAAAAGGAGAAGAAGAAGATGAGAAAAATTTAGAAATCTTTAAAATAGATGAAACGAAGGAAGAAATGAAAGATATAACGAGAAAAGAGATTAATGACGAAAAAGATAAGAGTATAAATAATGTGAAACAAAGGGAACATTTAAATGACGAAAATTATGAAAACGAGATTAAAATGTTAGAAAGAGGAATTGAATCTAACGAAGAAGAAGAAGAAGTAAAAGAAGAAGAAGAAGTAATAGAAGAAGAAGAAGAAGAAAAGGAGGAAGTTTTAAGCGGAAAAAATAATCTGATGAAATTGTTAAAAAATATGAACCAATACATGGTATAATTATTAATTATTTTAAACTTTACTATTGATTGATATAATTTATATTTAAGAAGAATGAAAAAAAAAAAAAATAGGTAACACTCCTTTTCTTTTTTCTAAATAAATATAATCATATTTATTTACAGAATAAGAATGATATATTAAATTGGATGAATGATGAGGAGAAATATAAGAAGGAAACTTTTTATTTAAATTGTCCTCATTGCAATAGAGAATTACTATATCATGGCAAGGATACGATCAATACGATTTGTCTTAAAACTTGTCGACATATTCTTTGCAGGTAGATATAATTAAAGAAAGATAGAAAAAAAAGAAAAAGAAAATTTACTATATAAAAATTATCATATACAATGTGTAATTTTAATATTTATGATTCCTCTTAAGGTATTGTATCTCCACATTATTGCAAAAATTCATACACAATGAGATAATTGAACTAAGATGTCCATATTTCGAAGTAACACAATGCAATGCATTAATCGATGAAGCTAAAGATAATATCGAAGGGGTAAATACAACTATTAATAAATAATTATATGTTAAAAAAAAAAAAAAAAAAATCCATCATGAAAAAGAATAAATTTTATAATCATATTTAATATTCAATTGTAATATTTTCAGTTGGTCAATCCGAATCTTTATAAAAAATATTTAATGTCACTGGCCAAAGAGTTAAAAGACAATATCAAAAATACAGTGGTTTGTTGCATAACACTTAATTGTAAAGGCTGGTGCATTATAGAAGATGACAGTGTCGACAATTTTTTATGTCCCATATGCAAGAGAAATAATTATATAAATTTGAAAGTAAGTATAAATATATATTATTTATAGATTATATAATTCGAAGGGATGGACAAAAAGTTCTTAAATAATTTTACAAATTATATTGTAGTTTTACAATTTGAAGAAAGAAAAAAAAAAAAAAAAGAAAAAAAGAGGAAAACAAACAAAAAGACAGCCTAAAGAGTTTTGGGAACAAAAAGAAAAAACTAATTGATTTTTAAAATTATCTTAGAACATTTTGGCCTATCATATATAATTATAATCTATATTAGATATTTTAATAATATGATTTTTTTTTTTACAGGCCAATAAAAATGAAATAGAAGATACGTATGAAAACGAGTACATGCAAAATGAAAGATACAACGAATTAATGTTATTAATGGCAAATGATTTTGTACCAAACTTTGAACCATTCGAATGTCCAATATGTTTTGTTCCTTATAAACCTCAGGAAGGATTAGTTTTGAAGAATTGTTTACACACATTTTGCAAGTACATCATTGCGGTGAAATCATTTGAAAATTATTATTCCTTTTCCTCTTACAAATTCTTCTTCCTTTTTCGTTCTTTTCTTTCTTCTTATTTTTTTTTTACTCTTCCTTTCCTTTCTCTTCTTCTTCTTCTTTTGTTTTTTCTTTTTTTATTTTTTTTATTTTTTTTATTTTTTTTTTTTTTCCAGAACATGCCTCGCAAATACAGTTTTATTTTCTGACCATGCAGACGTGAAGTGTCCGTACAAAGACGAAAATTATTCTTGCGAAGGAACGATACAACAAAGCGAGATTAAAGCGGTAAATTTATCATTAAACTAATTTATGTTGCGAGAAATTTTTTTTCTTAAATTGATTAATGCGATATCGATGTAAATTTAAAAATTTAGATAGTAAAATCGGAAGATTTTAACAAATATTTACAAAGATCGATAGTACAAGCCGAAAGTGAAGCAGGGAATTCTGCTTATCACTGTAAAACACCAGACTGTCCTGGTTGGTGTATTTATGAACCATATGTTGAAAGTTTTATATGTCCTGTATGTGAAAAAAACAATTGTCTTCTATGTAAGGTAATTATTACAAATGATTTACATCGAGTATATCCTGTAATAATTATTGTTGTTGTTCGTTTAATTTTTTTTTTATATAATGATCCTTTTTATTTCATTCCATTCTTTTCTTTTCTTTTTTTATAGAAGATACATAAAGTAAATTGTACGGAAGACATGTTAAACGAGGAATCATCAGATTCAAAATCTGATTTTTTAATTCAGCAGATGTTAAATAATAAAAATGCACTTCCTTGTCCCACATGTAACACAATAATAATGAAAATAGATGGTTGCGATGCAGTTGTATGCACTATATGTAAAACCGAAATATGTTGGTTAACACGAGGACCACGTTGGGGCCCCAAAGTAATAATATTATCAAAGATATATATATGTATATATATATATATTATTAAATAATTATATATTATACAGGATGGTCTAAAAGTTTGACAGATAAATTTAGGAAAATTAATTACTTTTCTTTTGTCGAGACATTCCGTAAGTCAACTCATAGTTTCACAAATTTTAAAAGAAAAAGAAATTTAATCTCCAAAAATCTCGAAAAAGAGTGATGAATTTTTTTTTTTTTTTTAAATAATAACCTTCACAAACTCTTTATCCATCCTATATATTAATATTCTTTATATATATATATATATATATATATATATATATATATATATATATATATATATATCATTTATAAAATTTCACGTAACATAATTTATTAATTCCAGGGCCGAGGTGATACTTCCGGTGGTTGCAAGTGCAATGTGAAAGTTAAATGTCATCCAAACTGTCGCAATTGTCATTGACTCGGTTCATTAAAAAATATACATTTTATATATAATAAAATATATTCGTATAATTAGCTAAGAGCATTTTTTTTGTCTGTATAAATAATAAAAGTGTGAAAATATAATAATGTTTAAGCCTTTTCTTTTTTTTTTTTTTTTTTTATCAATCCTGATTTTCTAATGATTTATGCCAACAATAAGACTCATTCTTTTTTTTTTTTTTTTTTTTTTTTTTTTGACAATGGTCTCTAATTAACAAACTGTTTGATTACGCGTAAGATAGGTATAAATTTGATAAGCTCAATGCAACAATGCAACAATAAGTGCATATTAGGGACAGTATTCTTGTATTGCGCTTTAAGTTCATATTTGTCGCTGAAGTCATGAGGAAACTATTGGTAAACTATTATTTTTTTATTATCTGCATATAAAAATTAGTCACACGTTAATTCTAATTAATTAATAATTTTCTCACGTGCATACCCGTTCACGGTAAATCTCCAAGAGAATGAAATCAAACAAATGTATTATCAATCGATAAATTACCGACCGTAATAAAATCTTCAAAAGTGCATCCTTCAATGTTTATAATTAATTTTTAAAATACAAATAAAGAAAAAACAAAAAACAAAAAAAAAAAAAGATTGAAAGAAACCACAATGAAACATTTTTTTTTCTCTTTCTTTTTTTAATTCGTTTTGTACTGACGTTTTTTTTTTTTTCTTTTTTTTATTCTTAATATTATTACAAGACGCTCTTTCAATCAACGTTATCCTTATTTAAAGCTTTATTTATAAATCTAAGATGTACAATAAATTATAGATTTGTATGATTACTCTGATCATAAACGCATCAATTAGTTAATTCTCATTCAAAGGTACATCCCTTGTACCGATTTGTTGCAATCGACTAATCAACGCGGATTGATGATGAGTAATTTGTTGATTTAAGTTATTACCACCTGCACTTTGCAATACTTGGACTAATGATAGTTGCGCAGTAGTAAGATCCATTTCACCATAATATTTAAAATCATTAACGTTCAGAAGCTTTCCTTCTAATATCCCAGCTATAATAGATCAAAACTTAATTATATTAAAATGATCATTATTTACAATTTAATACTTACCAATTAAAGTAACTTTAGAGAACTTTCTAAGTATCTTCAAAAGATTGATTACATTGTTTTCTGGACTGAATATTATAAAAAAGGGTGATTGGTATAATAAACTTATAGCTTTATACGTTGTATCTTTTAAAGCCAAATCTAATATAGTAGATCCATATGTCTTCAAATACATATTCTTTCTTTTCAATGGAACAGCTAATTCGAATACTTCTTCTTGAGTTATAGAATTTTTATGAAGAAAAGCTATCATTTTTGAACTATCAAACCAATTTAAAACTTCTCGTGCCAAAACATGATGATAAGGATTATATTTATCCTTCGTAATTTTTTTAGTTTTGGTACATAAATCTGATAAAGTTTTATCTTTCTTTGGATTTTCATAAAACGGTGAAAGAAATTCTTGAAAAAGTGCTTTAGTATAATGCGGTGGTTTAGGCTTTTGTATGTTTATTTTGCCTCTGAAACGCTTTTGCTGTAGAAAAAGTTGATTTGGTATTGATATCTGAAACACTAAAAACAAAATATATCGAAATATTAAATTAATTGCTTTTAACGATATTATTATATAAATTTTAATGTATATATATATATATATATGTATATAAATATTATATTACCCACCCGTGCTATTATAAGGATCCCATTGTACCTAATCTTTTAGATATAGCAATACATTTAAGTATTTGCTAGATTTATTAAGATTTTGTAAACTTATGAGAGTGCATTGGTAACAACAAAATAATTAATGCTCAATAAGCATTGTTTATAAAGATACTGACATTATTATTGGATATGTTGATATATTTGATTAAAAGTAGATGAATATAGTTGATACAGAGCATAAAGAGACAAGTATAAAATTATATTTACAGAATCATTTATTTTGTTATTAACTTTATAAGGCACTTTGGGACAAATCGTACATGTAGATAAAAAAAAAAAATATATATATATATATATATATATATATAAATATATATATATATATATATACGCATATACGAGAATAGGTGTTGTATGTATATATAAATGTAATTTTTAATATGTGTGTGTGTGTGTGTGTGTAAATAAGAATTATGTATTTATATATATATATATATATATATATATATATATATATATATATATATATATATATGTATATATATATATATACATATCGCTTTTACTTATTAGCTTAATTTCATATTTATTTAATCCTACTTTGTCTTTAGTATTATGCGATATAATTAATTGTTCCACTACAATAATTACTGCTCTCGTGACGACCTTCTATACTGTCACCAAAATTAAGTGACTTTCTATTCTTTCCAAGTCTCAACATTGAACGAATACCGCCTTTCTTTCTAGAACGTTTATATCGATCATCCAAAGCTGAATTGAGTGATGCTTGTTTTACATCACCACGACTATTTGAAAATCCTTCATGGTCATCTTTAAAATGATTAGTACTCGATATCTCTCCATGTACATCATCTACTAGCCAATGCTTTCTTGGTGAAGTATATTTATTATTACATCCAGGAATAGTATAAACATATTCAGATTGTGTTGGATCTAATGATTTTTTATCATAAACTTTTGTATTATTATCACATGTAGTACTCTCTGGTACTGTTACTTTAATCCCACTTTTTTCATAATTATCAATTTTACATTCCTTTCTTAAACAATCATCCGTCTCCGCGGATTGATTATTTTGTTGTTCTACATTTTTATTTTCTCTACCTTCTCGTAACTTTTTATTCCTTTTATAGGTATCCGTATTTTTTGCATCAAGCGCGGCATGCCTTTTCTCTGACATACTTTGCCTACCCAAAGCGTCACGTGAAAATTTATTCGACGAAGAATTAAATTCTTCTAAAGATAATTGACTATCGTACGTTGGATCGCCAGAATATTGACTATCTTTATCATCTAGATTTTTCTTCGTTTCAACAGACTGAGAACATTCATTATTTGACTCTTCTAACAATACTGACTCAACGCGATCTTCTCTCGGTCCTATAGTTATTTTTTTAACATTGCTCACGGTAACCGGTTCTATCCAGGTTTTATTAGTGGCAATACAATAACTCTCATTCCTTAAACTATTTTTATTATATTGTTCCGTTAATCTGTCAATAACAGGATTCCATGGAGAAGCTGTTACACAAGATAATAATCCTGCATTATCCAATGTTTCAGATTGTGAATTTAAATTGTTTTTCTCTTTGACTCTACCATCATTAACTTTTGTGGAATCTGAAATGTATATGGTATTAGAAGATTCTATTTTACAATGAGAAGACATATTCTCAATAATATTTTTGTCATTAGCGTCGTATGATGATAAACGTCTGGCAATTGTAAGTGTAATGACACCAGTAACAGAACTGTTTGTATTAAGCATTGCTCTTCTTAAAGTTTCCATTGCATCAGAATTTGATAATCCCAAAAGTGATACACCATTAACATTAAGCAATTGATCGTTAGTACGTAAACGGCCATCCCTTGAGGCTGCACCACCATGAAGTACACTTTTGATAAAAATTCCTAAATCCATATTAGTATTGTCATCTGTACTACTTGTTTTCCCTTTTACACTGACACCTAAGCCAGCTTTTTCGGAATCATGTACTGGAATGTCTAATGTTAATATCATACGATTTTTACGTGGTGACAATACAATATCCTCAGAAGGTTTGACTGTTTTAAATGTACATTTTTCATAATCGTGTACATTTAATTTTTCTTGAAAATCATTATTTTTATTTGTCGGAGATCTATCCAATGCGTTCCAATATTTCGAACCTTCTATTACTTCTAATGGTTGATTAATGGATGATGTTTGACAATGCGAATCTAAGCTATTCGATGTGACTTCCTCTTGACGCGATACAACCAATCGAACTTTACCACCAGCCGGTATACTTCTCAACAAAGAAACAACTTCTGCTTGGCTTTTACCAGTCATTTCTTTTTTATTTACTTCTAATAATCTATCGCCAGGCCTTAATCTACCATCTTCAACTGCAGCACCCATTGGTAAGATATTTTTTATATAAATTGGACAATGACCACCAGCAGGATTATCACGTGTGGTAACGCTAAAGCCCAATCCATTATTTCCTTTAGTTAATTCTATTTCTATCATACGGCCAATCTTTCTAGTATTCGCAGTTTGCAATATATTATAATTGCTACATTGGAGCCTTTTGACATTGTCCTCGTTTTCAGATTTCTCAGTGGTCTCATTAATATTAATATGATTTTTACGAATGGACTTTTCGTTGTGTGATTTTTTATGCTTTACAATCGATATCTTTAAACATTTTTCAGTCATACAGGTTCTAAAGATATCTTGGACTTTGGAAAATGGTATGTGTAACAAATTATGGCCATTTATTTTAATAATTTTATCATGTAGATCAATTTGACCATCCCGTGCTATACGTCCATTAGGTTCAATGCCCTCCACTCTAAGACCTTGATCATTACCTAAAAGATCATAACATGGAACTACATGAAGTCCCAATGGTCCGGCTTCATTTTTTATCACAATTTCACGAATTTCTCCTTGATCTAAAGATTCTACATTGGTATTTGAAAAATCATAACAAGCTTTGGCATCCTGTCCTAATGGTTCTCTACGTCGAGATTCTCTAGGTAATGATTGAGCCGAATATGTTGTTAAATTTGGTTCTCTATTTGAAAGAGCATGCATAGATAATCTTTTGATGCCTTCTCTTTTGATACTACTGCTGGATATAGATGCATGTGTATCGATCATATATGGTTGGTCTTTACCATCGGAATGAAAAAAATCTGGACTATTGGTACCAACCGAACTTGCTCCATCTCCGCCGGCATGAATGACATCGTTACTTGTAAAATGGGCAACAATTTGTTCTCTATCGTCAGCAACATCGCATAACCTATCATCAGGATCAAGAAGTCCACCACCGGTCAATGTAGACAAACTATTAATGGTAATACCACTGTCATTCTTTCCTGTTGCCTTTTTATATCTCAATATAGCTTCGTGCATCAAATCTTTAACAAGTAGCGTTCCGTCTCCACATGGAACTACCACTCTAACGTTTTCGAAACACACAGTTACCTTCATCGTGTCAATTTCATATTATGAAAATTGTAAGCGTACTTTTGGTACGCATTCAAAGTTCACCGTGGAAAATACAAATACTATTGGAAATAAATTAATCGTTGTGAAATGTATTAATCAATTATTAGATTTCACGATGCACTATGCATTTCTTTCTTATTAAAGTCGTCATCGTACACCAGTCGTCGTTCCGTTTACCACCATATCTTGCGAGTGAATCATCGACGTAGCAATCACTATGTTAAGAATACTTGACGAATATAATCTATCTCTTTGATCAATATAAACGTAATTTAATAATATTAGATAAAACGTTGTTGATAAAAATATAAAGTCTGTCAATTAGTTCGATCGGATAGACGCTAACGCATTCTAACTTTATCCTATCAAATACAAGGAACGGACGCACTCGCCATTACGACAATTTGTTCCATCTCGTCGTTCCGTCGTTCGAAACGACGGAATTCTCTACTCGAGATTCATCCTAATGATACAGGTTAGCCAACAAAAAACAATATAGAACGTAACCGCTACGATATATAATCTACTTCCATTAAGTATTACATGTTACTCATATTCATTAATTACAACGAACGAATATTTAAATTATATTTACCTTCGTTTAAAATTCGTGCCATTTTTGTAAAAGTTTAGGAATTGTTTAAAGTGAGATCAAAATTTCTATTTAATGTTACACGTGCATACGTTATATTTCTTTTCCTCTTACTACTACTCCATCCTTATTTACTTTATAACCACACAAGAATGGTCCAAATTCTCAGATCCTTTTCCAATGTGTTCCAATCTTAAGGTTACTTTACAATTGCTCATGTTAAGCTTCATTTGCAAATGATCATTTCTTTTTTTCCGAGCTCCTTTCATTAATTATCTATACTGCAATCTTTTCTACTATTTACGATATTTATATACATATATATATATATATATATATATATATATATATATACACACACACATATATAAATTCAATAGATGACAAAAGTACTAAATCAAGTACCAACTTAAAATTTTACTTTACATTCTGGTAAATGTAACTTAAGAAATGTAATCACCAATTAAGTAATAGTCACGTACTCTCTTACATATATATATATATATATATGTATATATATACATATGTATATGCACATATATAATATATCTAGTTCTGTACGAAAGACCTACCCAAACCTCGTTTGTAACTCGAAATGTCAACCTTAGCAGAAAATTTCTAGTAATCATACAGTAAAATTTTTTTCATTACGTCATTGTCTTTAAACTAATCCCAAGCATATTTACAAATAGAATTCTATATTTCTTCCTGCATAATGAAGTGGTTCGAAGGAAGTATTAACGACGCTGTTACTACGTCGAAATCAAAGAAAGCAATTTTCGTTGTCTTCGTGGAAGGTGAATATTATCTATTTTAAGGTTATGAAAGCAAAAGAAACTAAATAGTCATCCATTTGTATATATAAAATGTATTTCTTCAATTTTTTTTTTTTTATTTATTTATTTTTCTTTCTCTTCCCCTAATGAATTTTCTTCTCTTAATATTATTTTTATAGGAAAAGATGATACTTCGATTAAATTTGCTCAGGCAATCAATGTTAGAGAAGTTTCTACACAATTGGAAAAAGAGGATTTTGTTGCTATTAAATTAGAAAGTGGTTCGGAAACTTATAGATTTTTTGCACAGATTTGTATCCTTTAACACATCGTAATTGTAATTTTTTTCTTTTTTTTTTCCTTATTTAATTATATATAATAGATCAAAAATTTTCCTTAAAATGATATCATTATAGATCATCTAGTTCCAGTACCATCTTTATTCTTTATTGGTGAAAATGGTATACCACTTGAAATAGTTGCAGGTAACGTAACTGCAACTGAGCTTACATCGAAAATTGAATCTGTTTTGACGAAAGCAGGAAAAGAAGTTAAAAATAGTTCACAGAATTTAATAGAATCTGAACAAAAATCTGCAACTTGTACTAATCCATCGGATGCTTCTACCAGTGATGCCATTACTGTAAATATATCTGATGTTAAAGCTTCAACTGACGTACCAACGGAGATTCTTGGAAATACAGAGAATGATGATAAATTGGTAGAAAATGAATCTACAAATTTAAAAGATACAGATATACCAACTACTAGTAATGATAATAAAGTAGACAATAATGATTCTACAGAATTATCAATGCAGGTATTACATTGATTTTTCACTCTTTTATTATTTATATGAAAGTAATACATTTTTAAAGTTAACAATAATTTTAGGAAAAGTTAGATAGAGCTAAACAATTGATAGAGGTACAGAAAAAACAGCGACAAAAGGATGAAGAAAGGGACGAGAAGGAAAGAGAATTAAGACGACGTAAAATTGGCCAAGATATGTCAAAGATGAGACAAAAGCAACAAGATTTAGAAGTAAAGCAAGCTCATGAAGAAATGATGAAGGAGAAAGCTGCTAGAGAGAAAGTGAAGCTACAAATTGCTCAAGATAAGCTTGAACGAAAACAAAAGGAATTAGCTTTGCAGGTGTGTGCATAATAAACGTGTGTTAATATTTTCTTTTTTTTTTTTTTTTTTTTTTCTTTATTTCAGCATTATAAGAATAAAAAATGATTATATTTGTCACAACAATAGCAACAAGTGCAACAACAACAACAACAACAGCAACAACAACAACAACAACAACAACAACAACCTGCAGAACAATCGAAAGTTCGACCCACTTCGTTTGCCGATACTACCATAACAAGAATTCAATTTAGATTGCCATCTGGTAATCCACATATGGCTGAATTTTCACCAACAAATACTTTACGTACTTTACGTACTTACGTGACCGAAAATATTAATTTACCATTTCGCCAATTTGTTATGTCAACATCATTTCCTAGAAGAGATCTGACAAATGAAGATGATAATAAAACCCTCTTGGAATTGGAATTGGTTCCTAGAGCAGTGATTTTAATTCTACCATTGAAAAATGTAAATATCATTGTTAAGAAGAAAAAAAAAAAGAAAAAAAAAAGAAAAGAGCAATCATATTATAATTTAATTGGAAATCTAATTAAAAAAAAAAAAATTATTACTTTTTCTTTTAGAATAATATTACAACATCGGTAACATCAACTCAAGATGTTAGCTTTCTCTCACGCTTCGTGTGGTCCTTTTTTGCTCCAGTAATTGGTATATATAATTATTTAATGGGATATTTTACTGGCACCTTACATGGAAATTCTGATCAAAATAACGAAGACACCGGTAATACGTCCGGTGCTACAAATAGCGGAGATGGACCTACATTTTCAAATTTGCAAAATATAGCTCTATCAACGGGGTAGGTTTGTTATATGTTAAAACTTATTAAAAAAAAAAAAAAAAAAAAAAAAAAAAAAAAAAATAAAAGATATATACATATATAAGTTAATCCTTTTACATATATATATATATATATATTTATACATCACTACATTTTATGGGTGATTCATTTATTTAGAAGAAATATCAGCAATCCGGGTGGTACCACGATTAGAGCACAAGGTAATATACATAGACTACATTCTGCTGGAGATGATAATGATGAAAATAATACTTGGAATGGTAATTCAACACAACAAATGTGAATGAATTTAAAATAAAGTTACAATGCGCAGATATAGCCTGCCTTGTTAAACAATTTTCAACTTCATTTTTAATAAATACCTATGTTATAAAGGTCGCGGTTAAGTACTACATATATATATATATATATATATATATATATATATATATATATATATATATATATATTTTCTTTTTTGCAAGAAATATATTATCACACAAAAGCGTCACAAATTCGAATCGAAATAAAGTTTACATATGAAACGTGTTTAATGCCTCAATTATAATATTATAGTATGCGCAAGTCACATGTATTAAATATAAACTTATATTATCTCTCTCTCTCTTTCTCTCTGACTCTCTTCTCTCTCTCTCTTCTCTCTCTCTCTCTCTCTCTCTCTGTCTCTCTCTCTCTCTCTCTCTCTCTCTCTCTCTCTCTCTCTCTCTCTCTCTCTCTCTCTCTCTCTCTCTCTCTCTAATGTTATATTAAACAAACATTTCGGCCTAATTATATATGAAAGTAGATGTTGAATTTGAAAAATAATATAAAGTATGTATGTATGAAAGATATACGGACCAACTAGCGAAACAGATTCGCAGGTGCCGTCGAGATGATTAGAACGAATTAATTAAAAAAAAATATATATATATATATATATATTACAATTGTATATATAGTTCAAATATATTCAATTTCTATAACTGGTGCTAACAAGTTTTAATGATTGGTATTTTCTTCTTACTTTTTTTTTTTCTTCTTTTTTTTTTCTTGTTCATTTTACTTAATCGACATGTTTCGTCGGCGCCTGTGAAATTATTATACTTAGTAATATAAACCATAAACACACATATATATATATACACATACACATACACACATATAGATATATATATATATGTTAAAAATTAAAAGAAAAATTAATCTGTAAAAATATTTGAATATACTTATATAATTCTTCAATTTTCATTTTATAATAATTATAATGATAAATTTATTCTAGTACACATAAAAAAAAAAAACAAAAGAAAACACAAAAATTACGATCTGTTCCAGGAAAGAGTATATTATAATAATCCTTCTCATTGAATTATTTTAGATTAATACACATGTATAAATATATATTAAAATATTTAAAGAAAAGAAATGATAAATGATCCATTTTTATCTGCAATTTATCACCGAATATATCTGCGTAATATCTTATTATCTTTCTCTCTCTCTCTTTCTCTCTGTTTCTCACAATCTATTTATCTCGCTATAATCTCTCTTTTTAATTTTATTTTAATGTATTACTTTTTCTCGTAAATGTATTATCCAATAAACGAATTTTATCTTATATTTTGAAAAGTTATTTTCAAATTGATATATAATTATATACATTGTATATATATATATTTATATAGGTATTATATTTGTTCTATTAAAAACTTTAAAAAGATAATAGATGCAAATGTACAATGTATCCTTATGAAAATGATTGACATCTTTATTTTCTGGCAATAAGAGTTCGTCGATTTTTGAAAGAATTTAATTAAGCGTAAAATTAACAAATACTTCGCATTGAGCCAAGTTTCAAATGATGTTTCACATTTCTGGCAAAATGAGACGTG